>NW_026931102.1:0-45064 GCF_032062105.1 Saccostrea cuccullata | reverse complement strand
TGAAGTTTACTGTGGAGTTTGCTGAATAAGTCATTTGGGAACTTCAGGTGTAATAATCCATATATTTATTGCATTAAAATATTTCCCTTTCTGTTTTATTTCTTTGACATTATTGATACCAAAGAGATGACATTTTAGGCTTTCTGGAAAGCCAAACTTGTACTTACTTAGTTTATTGCAGACCTGCCTACCCTTCCGCTTTTGGCGTAATTCTTCCGCTTTTTACCACTAAATTACGCTATTACGCCATTTATATTAATTTTACGCTTTGATATTTTGGTTAAAATTCCATTATGAACGTCTAAATTTAGAGTTACAGTACGGCATGCTGAAATGAAATGAGTTCTTATGAAAGTAATTCAAAGAGGACCAGTTCGATAATGTACGTAATACACCCAATAGTTACATGTAAACTGGTATGGCGAACATTCGGAAGAAGACGGGAAGGCACTACTTACGTTAACTATTAAACGGTATTACAAAACGCACAGCCATTTATATGCTCAAATAAGTTATTTTAAAATTAGTTAAAGAATATTAAAAAAAATGAAAACATTTTTACCTCTGAAATTCCACAACTGAAATAGAGCCCAGCCCTTACACCAGAACCCCTGACCCTTGGGCCATAAAATTCACAATTTTGTAGAGGCCTCTTATCAGCTATAACTATATACATAGTTAGTTTAATAAATGTCCAGGAGCAGAATAGAAGACTTTCAAAGATTAATTGTATTTTCACTATATAATCAATAGAGCCCCACCCACCCTAACACCGGAACCCCTGACCCTGGAGGCATGAAATTCACAATTTTGGAAGAGGCACTCTTGCTCATCTTTTAAAACTATGTACTTAGTTTATTTAATACCTATGAGCAGAGAAAAAAATTTTCAAAGAATTCATGCAATTTCACTATATAATCTATTTAGCCCCGCCCTAGCACGAGAACCCCTGACCCAGGGGCCATGACTTTCACAGTTTTGGTAGAGGCAGTCTTATTCAACACAATTATGTACTTGATTGGTTTATTCGATGCCCAGAAGCAGAGAGGATTTTCAAAGAATTTATGCATTTTCACTATATAATCTATTTAGCCCCGCCTTAGCACTCGAACCCCTGACCCAGGGGCCATGATTTTGATAATTATGGTTGAAGACTCTATGCTGATTACAATCATGCCAACAGTTTGTCTGCTTCATATCCAGGAGTAAAGAGGATTTTAAAGATTGCATTAATTTTAATGGTTTTAGCCCCACCCTAAAAGGCCCCAGGGACCATGAAATTCACAAATTTTGTTCCTCTTTACCCATTAATGCTTTGTGCTAAATTGCCAAATCTGGTTGAAATTGGTTGAGTGGTTGTAGAGAAGAAGCTGAAAATGTTCGCAAGTTAACGCACAACGGAAACTGATAGCAATAGGTCACCCGAGTTTACTCAGGTGACCTAAAAAGTATTAAACAAACATTTTTTTAAAGATAAGATAGGTTATTCATATTTAACATTCTTTTTTGTACGAAAATGTCATTTCTTGAAAAGAATAAACTTTGAATACCTTAGGGAAAAGTTATAAAACCAAATTAAACACGTTAATATTATTGTTGAAAATTCGACGGACATCTTTGTCTTCTTCCTGAAATGTAACATCAGATTGATTGTACATTCTTTAACGTCACTGTCGAGAATTTTTCACTCACATGCAGACGCCAGAGTTTGCTGCTGAAGGGCTTTAAATTTTGACCTACATGTACATGTATACTCGGCACTCAAGGTCATTGAGCAGTGAGGGTTCTTCATCGTGACACGGGACCTACGTTTTTACGGTCATATCCGAAACACCCTTGGCTTCACTTCTAGTGCCGAGCACTTCCAATGTTTGCGTCTTAGGTATGACGCGGCACCACTTCCGGTGTGTAACATTAGAACTGTTTATTATTATTTAACTATAAAAATAAAGATGTCTCCCGTCAGGTGCTGTTCTTTTCTTGGATCGCGGTGTTAGGAGATAAGTAATGACAATTAGGCGCGGGTTTTTTACAGGACAGGAATCCTTAGGATGTGACCATATAAACCAAGTCTCTTTATTTTCTTAGTAAATGCTTGGCACAAAAAGATGCCTTACTGCTCAATCACATTCTTGTTTTAAAGGACAGCAAATTATTTATTTCCAAGTCAAACAAGCTAATTCAGAGAATTTGTGTCCCCGGCTTAGGGAAAATAAACCATGCGCAGTTCGGGGATCGGGGGTTCGGATCCCCTCCACTGAATTTGTAGAATTATTAAATGTATGCTGAAGCAAATAAAATATGCCAATATGGATATAAAGGTTTGATGGATTATTCTTTATTATGTGTGTAGAAGATTCTTTTTATATGGAATATTTATCACACTGTAATGATGATATTATGAGTTTGTACGAGCCAGACCTCATAAATTTTTCATTTCACATGCTGAATACTTTCGTTTAGTAAAAAAAAAAGTATTTCGAAAAAAAATGAATCGTCCGAGATGTGATCCCGGGCCCTCTCACATGTGAAGCGCGGACCACGGAGTCGCTGTAACATAATCCCTGTTGAAATTCTGCTAAGCTAGATATTTGCAGACGGCGCCAGTCCAAATATCTAGCCTAGCAGAATCTCAACAGGGATTAGCTGTAACATGGCGACAATTGTATACAAACATGAAGAGAAAAACACGTATATATTCACGTTCGATATTGTCAAAATTTTACACAAAGCATGGTGCCTAATTTAACCTTTATTAAGCAGTTCTAATAGATGTAATAAGAATAAAGAGTCCACCGAAAACCTGTTTTATACGTAATAATTCTCCTCATATCCCTGTGCTAAAAGTAGCGACATGTAATTCAATAAATACTTAATAGAACAAACGGGGCGGGGCACGTTGAGAGGAGTGAGAGAGGTCCTAGGGAGTTTTGGTATAAGATTACATAGCAAAAGCTCAAAATCTTCTTGAAATATCGCCCGAAAATGATAGTGTTTCATCCAAACAGAATGTATAAATTTACGACCTTGACCTTTGACCTTTTGACCTCAAAATCAATAGGGGTCCTCCTTAGACCACAGGGAGTTTTTGTGCAAAATATAATTGCAAAAGCTCAAAGGTTTCTCGAGATATCGTGTGGAAACGAAAGTGTTATAACAGACAGAATTTGCTTATTTATGACCTTGACCTTTGACCTTTTGGCCTTAAAATCAATACGGGTCTTTTGTAGTCCATAGGGAGTTGCTATGCAAATTTTCATCGCAAAAGCTCAAAGGGTTCTCGAGATATCGTGTGGAAACGAAAGCGTTACAGACAGACAAAAGACATACGGACTTGTTTTAAAGGACAGCAAATTATTTATTTATTTCCAAGTCAAAAACAGAAACATTGATGTATAGAGAGTCTTAAACCATTGGCGTCGGAAGGAAATTGAAAGTTGGGAGGGGGGGCTTAAATAAATTATAAATGTATAAAAAACATTTTTACCTCCAAAAAAAAAAAACCTGACACAAGCAAAAAAGGAAATGTCCATGTCCAAACACGAAAATACTATATTGTGTGTGTGTAGGGGGGGGGGGGGGCTTCCGACGCCAATAGCAAGAGGCCTAGTGCCCTTATAGGTCACCTGAGTATCATGTAACAACTTTCCAGTTTTAAACCAGAGGCCATGAAATTCACAATTTTAAAAGCGGCACTATTGCTTATCATAATTATAAACTAAACATGCTTACTCTATTTACTTAATACCCAGAGGTAGATCAGAATAACAAAGAGAAAATGCACTTCCACTTTAAAACCAGTTGTGCATCCCACCCCAAAGGTACCACTGACCATGTGGCCACATATTTCAAAATTTTGGAAATTTTATCATGAATTTTATTTCATCATAAACGGTAGATAAATACCAAAAAAAAAACAGATTTCAAAGCATAAATTTATTTTCAGACTATGTACCTCTCCCCTAATACCCCTGACCAAGGGGCCCTGAAATTAATCAGTTTGGAAGATGCACTGACTTGCTAATCTTAACTATATATACTTGGATCATTAGCATAATACCCAGGTGCAAAGGAAACTATTTTCAGAGAATTAATGTATTTTCACTAGTATATAATCAAAAGAGCCCACCCCCTATAAACTAAATGGCAAATCCCCTGACACAGGGGCCATGAAAATCACAAATTTGGTTGAGGCATTATAACTATAAGTTAGTTTATTTAAACCCAGGATCTGAGAAAAAGATTTTCAAAGAATTAGTATATTTTCACTATATAATCATTAGACCCCGCCCTAACATCTGAAACACTGACCCCGGGGCCATAAAATTCACAATTTGGGAAGAGGCACTCTTGCTCATCATAACTATGTACTTAGTTCATTTAATGCCCATTAGAAGAGACGATTTTCAAAAAACTAGTGCATTTTCACTATATAATCAATAGAGCCCCACCCTAACACCAGAACCCCTGACCCTGGGGCCATAAAATTCACAATTTTAAAAGAGGCACTCTCGCTCATCATAACTATGTTCTCAGCAGAGAAGAAGATTTTCAAAGAAATAGTTTTTTCACTATAATATATAACCCATGAGCAGAGAAGAAGATTTTCAAAGAAATAATGCATTTTCACTATATAATTTATTTAGCCCCGCACTAGCACTAGAGCTCATGGCCCCAGGGCCATGAATTTCATAATTTTGATAGAAGACTCAATGCTGATTACAATCATGCAAACAATTTGACTGCTTGATATTTAGGAGTAAAGAAGAAGATTTTTACAAATTGCATTAGGTTTAGTGGTTTTGGCCCCACCCCTCAGACCCCAGGAGGGCAGGGGCCATAAAATTTACAAATTTTGTTCCGCTTTATCCATAGATGCTTTATACCAAATTTGGTTGAAATTGGTTCAGTGGTTCCAAAGAAGAAGCTAAAAATGTTCAAAAGTTTACGACCGACGTACGACTGACGACGACGGACGAAGAGATAGCAATAGGTCACCTGAGTTTACTCTTTGTGCTACAAAAATGAACATGTTAAAAATACATACCTTTCTTGATACACAGGTAAATAAAATAAAATAGACAAAATGAACATCCTTATATATACAGAGAAATTTTAAGCAGATGTAAAGATATTTTTTAATTGAGTAATGAGTACATTAAATATTTACATTTAAAGTACAACATTTAAAATAAAACTTAACTAAGTCCTTGGACATCATAAACGCATTAAAATGACTCGTTGAATTTATTATTAGCATTTATTTCAAATGTTTTTAGCTCACCTGAGCCGAAGGCTCAAGTGAGCTTTCCTGATCAAAATTTGTCCGTTGTCTGTCGTCGACGCCGTCATCGTCGTAAACTTTTCACATTTTCATCTTATTCTCAAGAACCAATGGACCAATTTCAACCAAACTTGCCAAAAAGTATCCTTAGGTGAAGGGGATTCATGTTTGTCAAATGAAGGTCCACGCCCTCTTCTAAGGGGAGATAATTATGAATAAGCGAAAAAATAATGGCATCATTTAAAAATATTTTTCTCAAAAACCACTGGGCCAGGAAATATGGAACTCATGTTGAAGTATCCTCAAGTATTGAAGATTCAATTTTGTTCAAATCATGACCCACGGGGGTTGGGAGGGGCCACAATGGCCGTTTAAATTTTCACATACGAGTATGTAGGGAAAATCTTTTAAGATCTACTTCTCAAGAACCACTGGGCCAGGAAAGATGAAACTCATGTGGAAGCTGCACAGGGCTCTGGATTCTCTAAAACTGGGGCCGATATTCGGCCCCGTTTCCAATGCAAAAAACGGTACCTTTTTCCTAGCTGCAGATCTGTAGCGTTATGGTTTTATATATTTGTCTTTGACCATAGCGCTACAGATCCTGTAGCAAAAAAGGTGCAATTTATGGCGCAATATTCTTTTGCGCGCTTTTTGGGAGAATGTCTCCACTTTCAAGTATTGGTCAATCAACTACCTTTCACACTAATTCTATACACAATATGTAAATTTTATACTCCTCCCAACCTTTTATACTCGTCTCTACAAGTGAAAAGCTCGCTTGATTAAAATTATTTGTTATATTGCACTGAAAATCCACTTCTAGCGACTTTATTGCCTGTAGAGACAACTATAAATGGTCGAAAGGTGGATAAAATATACATATTGGCTACAGAAATTGTCTAGGATCAGGGAGTGAAAGGTAGTTGATTGAAAGTGGAGAAATTCTCCCCAAAAGCGGGCAAAAATATTGCGCCGTAAATTGCATCTTTTTTGCATTACAGGATCTGTAGCGTTATGGTCAAAGACAAATATATAAAACCATAACGCTACAGATCTTTTTCCCAAAAGAAATGTGTAAATTTCCTAATTTTAATAGCAAAATATTAATTAAAAAATAAAAGCCAATTAAACTTAAACGCAAAAACAGTACACACTTGCAAATGAAAGGGAAACAAACAAGTTCTGTGTACGACTGTTAATTAGTTCGTAATATTTGTTTTCAAATGTTACTTTCTGTCTGTTAAGCAATGATAAATTTACACACTGTAAAAGTTTTATCTTTGTACTTCACAGAGTTTTGGAGCTACTGTAAAAATAAGTTTTTGGACATCCTGACCTTTTTCATGAAACCTTAACATGATAGATCTTATTTACATCAGAGTGGGGTTATTACTATTGAGCTTTGGCTCACAGATTTCTTGTTGGTATTGCAGATACCCAAGAACAAGTAACCCCTTTTCAACTTCTGTTCAAAAAAACTCTGTCAAACAAATCTTTGAGATTAGTGTTTATGCAAGTACAATATTTGAGAAAACAAAACACAATGGGTATACAAGTATATATTATTTTTAATATTTTACAAGCAAAAGGAAGTAAGGCAATGTGAAAACTCTCTCTCTCTCTCTCTCTCTCTCTCTCATCATATTCTTTATTAAAGACATGGAATATACAAAGTACATTTAAAAACAAAAGGGAAAAAATGACTACAATATACATGAATTTTTACATTCTGCCATTTAAAATGAAAGATATGGAGAAGTAGATCGAAATAGTTCTTTTTCTCACTTAGTACGAAGAAAATTTACAACATTCTATTTACAGTATGATGCAATATATATTCGGACAAGATGGCGGCGTGTTTACATTCGATACGAAATTAGGTCAATTTTCGAGTATAGATATTGCAGTAAAAAACATGAAATAAATAATGAAACTTACCTAGTACTTTGTGAGATGCCCTTTTAGACGAATAACATTCATTAATCTCCGGGGAATAGATCGGTAGAGGCATTTAACGAAGTCTGGGCTGATCTCCCTCCAAATACACTGGATTTCGTGAAATAGATCATCCTTACTCGCGATCCTCCCAACTCGTGTCTGTAACTTTCTCTTGATAAGTAACCATAGATTCTCGATGATATTGATATCGGGACTTTGTGCAGGCCAGCTCATTCCAGTTATTCTATTTCTGTGCATAAATCCCTGGGTAGTTCTCGCACGATGTACGGGGGCATTGTCATCCTGGAATATATAGTCACCAGATGGAAAATGGCGAGCTATAACTGGCCACAGATTGTTATCAAGAATATCCTGGTATTTTTCAGCGTTAATATTTCCATTTACAGCCGTGATGGTACCAATTCCATGCCAAGTAATACACCCCCAGATCATGACCTCAAAGCATAGTTTCGAACGGCGCTGAGTCACCAAATCACCAGGCCTCTACCCTTCACCCCTCTTACGCCAAACATACACCCTTGAATCACGTCCAATAACAATTTTTGATTCGTCCAAGAAAATAACTTTTTTCCAAACTCCTTCCACTGTTAACTTTCGTTTTTCCTGGCACCATTACAACCTCTTTCTTCGATTTATCTCCCTTATCACTAGTTTCTTCTTTGATACACGTCTTGTAAATCCATGTTTATGTAAATGAAGTTGTAATGTACGCTTAGATACGGGAATATTCCTGTTTTCATTAAATTTATTTGTGATTTCTGTTAGACTGTCCCTCCTGTTAACTTTAACTAACCTTTCTAAGCATCTATAGTCACGTTCTGTCACAGTAGGCTGTCGACCACTTCGCGGGATGTTTTCCACTGAACCTCTCTCTTCAAAACGTTTTTTCAGTGATCCAATGGTGGAGTGGGATACACCGAGAACATCTGCCACATACCTGACAGTTTTTCCCTTATCAAGTAATTTCTTGGCGACTTCTTTCACCTCACTACTGAGTTCTTTTCCTTTTCTACCCATATCACTTTCAGTCGTCAAAATTTGTAAACAAAGCAGACGAAAATAAAATCACGTGACATATCAAATGTCACATGACCATCGGAGGTTAAAAATAACTACGCAAAATACCAACGATATTTTTAAACTTTTTTTATTTACATCAAAATATGTAAGTTACAGGACGAAAATGTAAACACGCCGCCATCTTGTCCGAATATATATTGCATCATACTGTATGTTTTTTAATACATGGTCACACTCATTCTTTTAAAGCTTTGTTTGACATTTTCTCATCAAATTAAACAAATCTAGAATCACGACTGCCAGGACCATCGTTACCATGGTAACAGAACTAAGGGCAGGTGCACCAGAGATGACAGGTTTGGCAGTAGTAGTAGTAGTAGTAGTAGTAGTAGTAGTAGTAGTTGTAGTAGAATAAGTATACTTGTCTTAAAAATTAAAAAAAAACTCTGACGTTAATGTCACCTGATACATGTACAAAATACAAGTCTAAGAGCACCTTTATTTTATTGATGTCCTAAGTTAATATAAATGTTTATCAAACTGTGTATCACGATTTAATCAAATATTTTACGGATGGTATATGTTTAAGTCTGCTTAAATATAATGTTTGTTTGTCTTCTTCCGACTCTGGGAATTATTTTTTCTGTTGGTAGATAGATGCTTTTATTTAAAAAAATATCAACATACCTGTTGACAGTATGCGAAAAATGAGAAATAACTATCTTACCCCTGACAAAAATCCGTCATCAATCAGTGTATAAATAATGTACTAACAATTGGTATGAAAAACGTCAGTCAGCATTTGACTCAATGATAAATTGTATTTGCTGACAGGGTCATTGTATCGACTACAGAACTTACGAAAAGATGACTTTAAACGAGACTGCTGATATTCTTGTTTCATCAACTTGCTTGTCAATAATTTACCTGGTTTTAGAAATTGTATATACGTAGAGCATGCTCTTGCGTATCGAATCAACTAAGATACATATACTCCGTATGTAAGTTATGAAGGTATATTGCTGCATAAGTAAGGGAAGTTGACGATAGAAAAGTCATCACGTTTATCATATAGCTTGGTTGTTAGATTACCATTAGCGTCTTTTTCAAGTAAAATATCCAAGTATGAAACATAAGTTCAGACTCTGTGGTATCCTTTATCTCAAGCGCACCAGGATATATATATATATATATATATATATATATATATATATATATATATATATATATATATATATATATATATATATCTGATAGTATTAATTCTCAGTAGAGCGGGCCCCGTGGGGATCCGGGTTAGAATAGGTCCTCAGTACCCCTTGCTTGTCGTAAAAGGCGACTAAATGGGGCCGTCCTTTGGATGAGACCGTATAAACCGAGGCCCCGTGTCACAGCAGGTGTGGCACGATAAAGATCCCACCCTGCTCAAAGGCCGTAAGTGCCGAGCATAGGCCTAAATTTGCAGCCCTTCACCGATAATGGTGACGACTCCATATCAGTGAAATATTCTGGAGAGGGACATTAAACAGTATACAATCAATCAATCATTAGAGCGGGGTTCTTCTAGAGAGCACAAGACTTCTTGTAGCTTCAATTTATTTATTGTCCTATCATTGTTCGTTTTGTCAATTCTATTTTAAGATTAAAATCTTTGAATTTTGCTAATATTAGTACGTGCCGTGCGACAACTAGATGAAACTTGCTTTTTAACAACAATTCGATCAACGAAATATTTGAAGCCATCTTTACACACCATATAATTTTTATCTGTCACAAAAACGAATTTCAAGTGAATAGTATCTTATAAAGAAGACGCATGTTTATACCATTGTAGCAATATTCTCAATTCTTAAATTTCTTACCACAATGCCACATTTTTTGTTTTTCTTTCAGCTCGTTCGTGGAATTATATCGTTTGATGATAACAAGCTTTTGGAACTCTGGATTTGATTTGCAATAATCAGTAACCCTTTTTACACACCTTCTCTGCCTTCTGAATTCACTGTAAAACACATACACAATATAATCACCGAAACAGCAGAATAAACATGTGGACCTAGCACCTTGGAGGGAAAGACCAGGGAGAACAAGATTTGTTTGAAAAACACACCATGCGCCAGGCGGCATCAAAATACTAAAAAAAAAGCTATTTCTAGCATATAGGTGACAATCAAGATCATTGACCTTAGTGCCATTTGAAAAAAATTGATTAGTAAAGTATGGATACCAAATATAAAGTCTCTATCTCTTGTGGTTCGAAAGTAATGGTAAAAGTACGAAAAAACTATTTTTAGCATACAGGTGACAGTCAAGGCCACAAGTCCATTGACCGTGGTGTCATATGAAAAAGCTTCATTAGTGGAGTATGCATACCAAATATGAAGTCTCTATCTTTCATGGTTTATTAAAAGTTATGACGAAGGTAAAAGTTTGCAGACAAACAAACAGACAGACAGGACAAATACAATATAGGCCCCGGATCTATCAATCCAGACGCATAAAAAATCAACTTGCAAGGAAATATAAAAAAGTATGTCAAACTCCATGGTCAAAGTAAATTTGTTGATTTCCAAAGATATTGTTAGAATACACGTATGAACTATGAAAGCCGCAGTTCTCATTGTGCAAATGTTTTGGCCAAGTTTAAAGTTTTTCAATTCTAAGGTTAAGATCTGAAGGTAAAAAATATCTACAATCCTGGAAAGGACTTGTAATGATAAATATACATCACGTGAATTATGAAAGCCCCACCAAGTGTTCAAATGTTATTGCCAAGGTTAGATTTAGTACTTTTTACAAATAAGGAGGCCAAAGTCCCAAGGTCAATAGTTTGAATTGGTTTTTACTCAAAGACAGATCTTGTACTTGAAAAACACATTTAAAAAGTGAAAGTAATAGCCTTTATTACGAAAGTAATTATAGTATTCTTTTTATTGCAAACAGACATGCAGATGTATAGACAGATAGGGGTAAATTTTATATACCCATAAATCTTTTCAATAAAGTTGATTTTTTTAAATACCTAGCATGTTATTTCTTGACCAAATGGCACTTAACTAAATTAAGTATTTTACTAATATGGTGAAAAAATCTCTGAATAGTACGCAGTTATATTGTATAGCTAGATACTTGAAGGAAGGATATGGAAAATAAAACAATACCTGCAGAAATATGGTGCAATGCTAATGTATAATCTAGTGCGCAAACACTTTTGTAGCTGAGCATCAGAACAATCAAGTGCATCAAATCCTAAAAAAGTGAATCATTAAACAAAATGTGACATATAAAAATATGCGAAACATTAAATAAAAAAGCTTATTTCCAATATGAAGAAAACTCTAAACAAGAGGCCCACGGGCCTTATAGGTCACCTGAGTATCATGTAACAACTTTCGAGCAATTGAATTTGGTTCATGTTTTAATGAAAAGCCATGAAATTCACAATTTTGAAAGTCAATTCAATGAGAACAATTTCAGCTTCATTATAATTTATTAATATCTGTATTACAAATATGTCATTAAAAAATGAATTTTTATCTCATTTATTTTTCAATAAAATAAATCAAATTTGTGTATATTTTTACTAATGAAAATTGCGTAGGTGAATGAAATCTTGTTTTCACTTGTAAAAATTAAGAATGATTCTTTTTTTGAGACGGGGAAAAATTACAAAGAAAATAAAGTAGAAAATAAGCTGGTAACACTTTTTGCATGTAATGTAAGGATGAAAATAAAATGTCTCATACGTAACAACTTCGCCTAAACAAGTATTAAAGTATTGTGATTTCCTAATTTCTTTTCTTTTCCTTTTTATAACCGGGCACTTCATGCTTCGTTGGTTGCCTTGTTACCTCCGTTCAAGGTCACAGGTGTTACAGTTTTGAAAGAGATACATATGTTAGCAATAATTTAATACTTTGTTTTAAGATGTTTTATTCTAATCTAAATTTACTTAAAATACACACATACTTGTGTAAAATTTTAACTTTACAAAACCTAGTTATCATCGCGATTTTTTCACAATAGGATTGATACATGTACATTTGCTAAAAATAGGACCAAGCGACTTTTTGTACAAACGGCAAGTAATTGTAACTATTTGATCATGATCAGAAGCTCTAATTAATTGTTACTATTTAAGATTTTGAAAGGGACAGACAAGGATTAGTATTATAATTTTGAAAATATTATTTACCTGTATTTCACAATGATTATTTTTTTTTTACACAAACTCAAGTCGTTGCTGCTGTGATGTACAATATACCGTAGATTTTTTTTTTTTTTTTTTTTTAACAAAAGTAGGCCTGCAAGATTTCTGCTTGCTTGATATTAGATATAAGTCTGAAATTTTACAATTTTCATTAATATTTATTAAGGTCTTCCGTTTCCAACGGAAGACCTTCTTTGATTCTGTTGGTAAAGAATATTATTCTTTTTTTTCTTCTGCTTCCTAAATAGCAACTTTGAGGCTTTATATCTTGCTCATTTCTCAACGGATTTCGCTCAAATTTTCAGACGTTATAGACGTTAATAAACTCCATCAGAATGCTGCCTAAAATTTCAAAAAGCCACTTCCGGTTTTGAGTTATTTCCCTTTAAAGGAAAATTTATAGGCTTTCGTTTCCAGACAAAGGCTCAGAGACGGCTGAAGCTGGAGCAGAAATTCTACTGATTTTAGATAATAAATGGATTGAAGTTGTGCACATCGGTTTTTGTTTTCGATTTCTCTATTCAAAATGGCGCTATATAGGGGTCAAAAATTAGAACGCTTAAAAGAACCAAGAATTACTATACTTTCCTTTTTATCTTCTAAACTTAAAATATTTTGTTAAAGTATATAGAACATAATTTGTGCAGAATTAAAATCTTTCAAATGATATGTTGAAAAAAGGGCTGACCCCTAAAAATTAAGGGACTTAGAAGGGCCAAAAGTTTTTTCCAGTTATCTCAAAAACCATTGAGAATTTGTTATACATCAAAGAAGCAAAGTTGTTCAAAATATCAAACTTTATGAAATCAAAATAAAACTTCCGTAGAAGTAGTCAGAAAATGCATATTTTTGCCGTTTTTGACAGGTTTTTGGGTAACATGTGTCACTAGAAGCTTAAATATTAATTTTCCGTAACCATGTCGTCACTTTCATCAAATCAAAAAGAATGGCTTAATTTTGCAATACTTAACATAGATTTGTGTGCTTAACCCATTTTTGGACTTCATTACTCTTTTTTTTTTTTAAATGAAAGTTACTTCCGGAAAATTCAGGAGTAACCATGGCAACACCGCTTTGCAATCAAAAACTCGGCTCTAGTTATTGATATTTTTTTATTTACGTGTGCAAATTATTATTTTATGATGAAAACGGTAGAAGGATCAAGCAGTACAGATAATACCCATGAAAATTCCTATGTATACTATTTGTGTATAGGGATTCATCGAAATTAAAAACCGGTCTGCACGACCGTTAATGCCTGAGGGTGCCACGTGTGCATGTAAAATTTAGATTGAAATCCCCTTAACTGTAGAAAACCATACGTTTAATAATTTCACAGAAAATTCTATTTTTAGTAACCATGGCAATAGCTTCACGAAATCAAAAACCGATGCACTATTCTAAACCCGTGGAAGGAAAATAATGTTGCAAGTTATATTGAAATACATAATTATTTTACCAGCATGCCATTGTGCAGCAAAGTCGTCAGCAGTTTATTTTCCTGTGAATGCGTAACGTTTTCAATAGCACTGCTATCGATAAATTCTTAAAAACCAATGCACCATGGTGTGTATGAACTTTGCAGTCTACCTTTATGTGCCATGTTCTTAATACAGAAAGTACAATGCGAAAATTTAAATTCCCGTTTTGAAAAATTTTTACAGACATCGGAAAGAAAAAAAATTCTGTTTTATTTTTTTTCTTCTGAAAATTCAAAAACGTGAGCTTCGGGTTTGTATAGAGCTAAAAAAATGCAATGTTGGCTTTAAATATGTAATTAGATCATTGGCATATCAACATGGAGCAAATGAAATTAAGTTTAAAGAATTCATATTCATACATTTCACTATATATTCAATAGAGCTCAACCCTAACACCAGAACCCCTGACCCAGGGGCCATGACATTCACAATTATTGAAGAGACACTCTTGGTCATCATAACTATGTTCTTAGTTAGTTTATTTAATACCATGGAGCAGAGAAGAAGATTTTCAAAGAATTCATGGAATTTCACTAAATAATCTATATAGCCCCGCCCTAGCACTAGAACGGTGAACCCCTGACCCACGGGCAATGACTTTCATAATTTTGGTAGAGGCAGTCTCATTCAACATAACTATGTACTTGGTTAGTTTATTCGATGCCTAGAAGCAGAGAAGAGGATTTTCAAAGAATTTATGCATTTTCACTATGTAATCTATTTAGCCCCGCCCTAGCACTAGAACCCCTGACCCAGGGGCTATTTCACAATTATCATCGAACTTGCTGATTACAATCATAATTTGTCTACTTGATGTCCAGGTAGAGAAGAAGATTTTTAAAGATAGCATTAATTGGTGGTTTTGGCCCCATCCCTCAGGCCCCAGGGACCATTAAATTCACAATTTTTGTTTCCCTTTACCCATAAATGCTTTGTGCCTAATTTGGTTGAAATTGGTTGCGTAGTTGCAGAGAAGAAGCTGAAAATGTTCAAAATTTAACGCACAACGATGACGACGGACGAAAAAGGATAGATAGCAATTTACTCAGGTGACCTAAAAAGTGTTAAACATTTTTTAAACAACAAAATAGATAATGATTCATATTTAACATTCTTTTTTGTATGAAAATGTCTTTTCTTGAAAATAAACATTGAATACCTTGAGGAAATGTTATAAAAGCAAAACACGTTAAAATTATGGTTGAAAATTTGATGAACATCTTTGTCTTCTTTCTGAAAATACATGTAACATAAGACTGATTGTATATTGTTTAACGTCACTCTCGAGAATTTTTCACTTACATGGAGACGCCAGGGTTTGCCGCTGAAAGCCTTTAAATTTAGACCTACATGAACATGTATACCAGGCGCTCAGGGTCATTGAGCAGTGAGGGTTCTTCATCATGTCACGGGACCTACCTTTTATAGGTCATATCCGAAAGACCCGTGACCTTCACTTCTATTGCCGAGCGCTTGGCGAAGAAACAGTCACTTCCAATGTTTGCGTCTTAGGTATGACGCGGCGCCTCTTCCGGTGTGTAACATTAGAACTGTTTATTATTACTTAATTATAAAAATAAAGATGTCTCCCGTCAGGTGCTGTGATTTTTTTTCTTGGGTCGCGGTGTTAGGAGATACATGTAAGTCATGACAATAAGGCGCGGGTTCCAATACCACTACAGGACGTGAAAACCGGTCCTTCGGATGAGACCGTATAAACCGTGGTCCCGTATAACAGTAAATGCTTGGTACAAAAAGATCCCTTACTGCTCAATCACATTCTTGTTTTAAAGGAAAGCAAATTGTTCATTCATTTTCAAGTCAAACAAAAAGAAACACCGAGAAAGTCTTTAAACTATTGGCGTCGGAAGCAAATTGAAAGTTGGGGGAGGGAGGGGAGCAATATAAATGTATAAAAAAAACCATTTCCACCTTCAAAAAACACCAAAAAAAAAGGAAATGTCCATTTCCAAACACGAAAATCCTATTTTGTGGGGGGCGGGGGGCTTCCGACGCCTATGTTAAATAAAAATGTGCTACAAAAATAAACATGTTATAAATACATACCTTTCTTGATACATAGGTAAATAAATTAAAATTGACAAAATGAACATCCTTATATATACAGAGATATTTTAAGCAGATGTAAAGATATTTTTTCTAATTGAGTGTTGAGTACATTTAATATAAAGTACAACATTTGAAATAAAACTTAACTAAGCCCTTCGACAATACAAACACATTAAAATGACTCTGAAAGTCATGATTAGCATTTATTTCAAATGTTTTTAACTCACCTGAGCCAAAGGCTCAAGTGAGGTTTCCTGATCAAAATTTGTCCGTTGTCTGTCGTACTCGTTGTTGTCGTCGTAAACTTTTCACATTTTCATCTTCTCAAGAACCAATCGGCCAATTTCAACCAAACTTGCCATAAAGTATCCTTAGAGAAGGGGATTTAAGTTTGTTAAATGAAGGGCCACGCCCTCTTCTAAGGGGAGATAATTATGAATTAGCGAAAAATTAATGGCTTTATTTAAAAATCTTCTTCTCAAAAACCACTTGGCCAGGAAATATGGAACTCATGTTGAAGCATCCTAAGGTAGTGTAGATTCAAGTTTGTTCAAATCATAACCCCCTGGGTTAGGGGCCACAATGACCGATCCAAGTTTTACATATGAGTACATAGGGAAAATATATAAAAATCTACTTCTCAAGAAACACCTGGCCAGGAAAGATGAAACTCTTTCATGAAAGATGAAAGTACAGGGCTCTTGATTCTCTAAAACTGGGGCCGATATTCGGCCCCGTTTCTAATGCAAAAAGGTACCTTTTTCCCAAAAGAAATGTGTAAATTTCCTAATTTCAATAGAAAAATATTAATTAAAAAATAAAAGCCCATGAAACTGAATCGCAAAAACAGTACACACTTGGGAATGAAAGTGAAACAAACCAGTTCTATGTTCGACTGTTAAATAGTTCGCGCCGAACGCATTCATAACTTCAAACGCATTCATTATACTGTTATGTGTAATATAAATGAGTACATAGTATCGTGTGAAGAAATTCGACAAAAAAAACATCATTTTGGTTTCAAAAATAGACATTTTATTTAAACATTAGTAAGCTGCACCTAGAAACATACCCATGCTTCAGCATGTTCGGTCTCGCACTGAATTGGTAATCAACGATGACCATGTGATCGAGCAAATTCGGGATGATGTGACTAACGACTGTCATTCAGAAAGACAGATAATCGAAAGATCAACATCCAAAGATAATTATGAGCAAAGCTAATGTACATTTATAAATAGCCTAGGTAACCAAGTTTGTTCTGTTTAACTGTTTATTTAAAACCAGAGTTCTGATCAGATTTGAGCTTTTTCCTAGCCGATTTGTTCGGGTGAGCGATGTGGCCCCTGGGCCAATTGTTGATAAAACGTTTCCCCTTTTTTAGTTAAGATGGGCATTGCAAAGGATGATTTCTTTTTTAATGCCATTTAAATTACGAATTGGATAAAAATTCTGCTTTGCACTTTAAAGTAAATTTCGACAGCAAAACTACGCGAGTTTACACGCCGATAAAATTCTGAAAACGAAAGTTTATTTCCAATTATGATTTTTTCTTAATTATTCTCTGAGACCCAATAAAAAAAAATTAGAGGCCCATGGACCTTATAGGTCACCTGAGTATCATACAACAACTTTCCAACAATTAAATTTGATTCATGGTTTAAACCAGAGCCATGAAATTCACAATTTTGAAAGCTGCATCATTGCTTATCATAATTATACACTCGATCAGCATGCTTACTTTGGTTACTTAATACCCAGAAATAGATCAGAGTAACAAAGAGAAGATGCATTTCCACTTTATCAGTTGTGCATCCATTCCCACAGGAACTACTGACCCTGGGAAACATCTTTGAAAATTTTGGAAATCTTATAAATTTTATTTCATCATGTTGTTGATTAATACCAAAGTGCAGATTTCAAAGCATTAAATTATTTTCAGACTATGTACACCCCCCCCCAGTACCACTGTCACAGGGCCCGGAAAATAACGCTTTTTGGAAAAAGCAGCTTTCATTGTCATAAATATATATTTAGATCATTGGCATAATACCCAGGATCAAAGGAAAAGGTTTTCAGAGAATTCATGCATTTTCACTATATAAACATTAGACCCACCCTAACACAAGAAGCCCTGACCCAGGGGTCCTGAAATTCACAAAGCTCATATAGGCATCCTTCCTCCTCATGATTATGTACATAGTTCATTGGTTAAATACCCAGATGCAGAAAAGAATTTTTTAAATGAGTTTATGCATTTTTACTATATAATCAATAAAACCCCACCCTTACACCAGAACCCACAACCCATGGGCCATGAAATTCACAATTTTAGAAAAGGATGCGTTTTAAACATACCTATGCACTTTGTAAGTTTATTCAAGGTTTCGTCAAAGGTCAACATGTCTAAAAAAAAATGTTTTTACAATTACTCCAAAACTATATGTTGTAATAAGTCAAAATCTTTACAGTTTATAAATATATCATTGATTAATAGCGAGCGCAGCGAGCGTCGCGAAGCGACGCTCGCGAAGCGAGCTCAATAGACTAACGTGTAAGAACAGAGGAAATTCGGATTGAAATCTGTACATACGTCAGCCAAATTTCTCTGTGCAACATTCCCAGAATTCCTGCACTACCCAATGTCCTTTGCGCGAATATTGCCGAATAAATAAATAAATAATAACGTAAAGCATATATCAGACTTTCAGTTTGTAGAAATCTTTCAAAGAAACAAGAAATAACTCTGCAATGTTTTTCGACAAAAATTGCACTAGTTCTATAGTTTCAAACAGACGCTCGGCTGTCTCCGTAAGCTCCGACGAGCTTTGTGACGTCGTATGACGTCACAGCTAGTCGAGAAATCTCGTGCGGCTTGACGTTCGAAGTGGCTGATCTCAAGTGTTTTTGATGGTACAACTGCGCTCGCCCCAACGGTCACACCGTAAAACATATTAGATAGAAAGTATCACTTGATAACAAATATTTTTTTTTAAAAAGATATTTTTTGAGAAAAATTGTATCAGAAAATGTGCATATTTAAAGAAAAATACACCTGCTTAATTCTTTCCTTTTTGTGAAAACCAAGATTGTAGAAATAATATATGTTTATCATTGAAGGGCAAGTTGGACGTGAATGGTCTTTGAAAGGCTGTTATTGAAAACATGACATATGTATAAAGACAAGGTCCCTATAGAATCCGCCATTTGCAATGTACTTTCACTTTCAAGTCTTAACATTTGGACAAAATAAACAGGGAAAACAACTTTCCAGAAGCTATAAAGTCCAACTTTCCCTTCATTGATAAACATATTCTGTTCCTGCAATAATGGTTTTCACTAAGAGCTCGGATTTAATTAGGGGTATTTTTAAAAAATATATATACGTATGCACGTTTAAAAAGAATTTTTCTCCCCCGGATACCTATATTTGCGGAGCATGTTACTTCATCAAATGGCTGTTGTGTACACAAACCTCTTTTCATTGACAATATCAATTTGATACTCTACGCCAAACCACGAGAACCAGTTTTGATTTTTGGACTTAATGCCTCACGGGACTGAATTCGACTCATCCACACATCCATTTGATAGGTCGTATGATTACTTTAAAGCAACTTATTTTCATTTTGCACCCAGTGACTCCAGGTCACCCTGGGCTAAACTCTACTCGTCGCGACCTTCAATTTGATAGGTCACACGATAGCATTGGGGCAGCTTTTTCATTTTTTTGCACTCCTTGACCCCAGATCACACAACCCCCTTGTACTTCAGAATAAGGACAGAAGATATTTTTTGTTTTGTTTTATTTTGTTTTTGTTTTTTTTTTTTAGAAATTATGAAAACTACAACTTAAGTCATGTTTATAATGATAATTTTGACAGAACATATTTTAATTAATTTTTTCATTCAAAGCTTTACAAAAATGGTATTTTCTATGATGAAAAGTTGTATGGAAGAAGGTTAACAAATTCCTAATATTTTAGAAATTTGATAAAAATACCTTACTAATTATTTCAAAATACACATAATTATATATATATATCTATGAAAGCATGCAGTTTTATGCGCGCGAATTTATTCGGGGTGCATATTGCTTTTGTCCTGTCTGTCTGTTTGTCTATTTATCTGTTTGTCTGTCTATTGTCAACTTTAACCTTCGCCATTACTTTTGAAGCGTAAGAGATAGAGACTTCATATTTAGTATGCATACTCCACTAATTAAGCACTTTTAACTGACACCAAGGTTAATGACCTAGTGACCTTTACTGTGACCTTTATGCTAAAAATAGCTTTTTCGAACTTTCGCCATAATTTTTGAACCGTGAGAGATAGAGACTTCATATTTGGTATGCATACTCCACTAATTAAGCACTTTCAACTGACACCAAGGACAATGATCGTGTGACCTTGACTTGAGACCCATTTACTAAAAATTGCTTTTTAGAACTTTGTTACCGCCGGGCGCATAATGTTTCACAAACACATCTTGTTTTTTTGGGTGTCATCTGTCAATAAGCGAACTTTATGAAGAATTTATCGTTGTTTTAACTCTGGACATTTTAATCCCTTGACTAAATTTCTGCCTCACACATTGCCCGTACCATAGGACAGGAAGATATCCTTTCCTGGTCACTAAACGTTCCCCCATGCCTCTGCTTTATTGAAGGAGATAGATATTCTAGGGCATGAATAATGTCCTCTCCAGATCACTAAGAGTTCATTCATGTCTTGGCTCCACTTTCTCACCACTAGCTTTACAGTGTAAGGGGATTCCGCTTGAATGAAGATCCATAAACCAAATCAGGGCATCATTAAATCTACATGTACTGTAGATCACTTAATTTTCTCGACACCTTTTTCGCGAGAAACTCATTGAGTCTTTCTGAGCGAGACACAATTTTCACGAAGTATGGTCATTGCTCTATATAATCTAAAGGAATACTATTAAATGCGAGAATGAAATTTTTGGGAGCATATTGTCTCGCGTAATTACGCGAAAATAAAGTTCTCACGAATAAATATGATTTACAGTACTTCAGAATTTTAATCCGCTCTTTGTATGTCGTTTACGCGACAGTAGATATTCTTACACATCTGAACGATGCTCTTTATGTTCAATTCTTTATGAATAAACCATTTTTGACTTATATGAAGGAATACCCATTCCGTCAATATATTCTCCCATTACTGATTTTAATAATCTGCTCTTCCATGTTACTCCTGTGGACATCAAACGATTAAGACCCCTAATAACACCCTGTTGTCCTCTCATACAATACGTACATCAGATCTTTATTGTCGTAAGCCTTTCATAGTACATTACGTTATCGTCTCATAAAATAGACCGTACATCAGGGAGAAACCTTGTTCCATTCCTTACGATTACACCAAGTCTTGCCATAAGTGATGCACTTTAACGATATCGCTAACATTGAAGAATAAGTCTAGTTTTAACAATATCAACATAGGCCTACGTACCATGCATTCTCACTATAGCGGCTTTATAAGGGTTCCCCTTGAATTTTGCTATAACAGGCTTTCCCTCTTCGTATTCTTCGATTTCACATCTGGGTTTGATGATGATGGTGCTACTCTGGATGCTGTAATTCCTCTCATAGTGATCCCAATATAGCAACTTCATATGTTGATACATATTGATGAGAGCAATTCAACTGTATCAACAGTTTTGACCTCCTTGACCTTTCCTTTGACCTTGACCTCATTTTTCCTAAACCAGTGTCAAACTTCATCTGCTAATACATACTGATGTAAGCAATTCAACTGCATCAGCATATTTCACCTTGACCTTTTATTTGACCTTTACCTGCCTTTGACCTCACTTATCTTTAATTAGTGTTTAGCTTAATTTTAAAGATACCATTCAAGATATTTTTATCAAACTCCATATGCTGTTACATACTGATGGGAGTAATTCAACTGCATCAACATTTTGACCTTGACCTTTCCTTTGAACTTGACGTCACTTTTCCTAAACCAGTGTCAAACTTCATATGCTAATACATACTGATGTAAGCAATTCACTTGCAACAACATTTTTGACCTTAACCTTTTATTTAACCTTTGACCTCACTTTTCCTTCACTTCATTCATATTCTGATACATATTGATTTAAGCAATTTACTGCACCAATATTTTCAACCTTGACCTTTTATTTGACTTTGACTTCACTTTCATTAAATTTTGTTTAAGTCAGTTTTAATTAAAGAAATCATTCTTGATATTTTTCTCAGACTTCATATGTTGATACATATTGATGAGAGCAATTCAACTGCATCAACATTCTTGACCTTGACTTTGTCTTTGACCTCACTTTTCTTTAAAAAGTGTCAAACTTTATATGCTGATACATACCGATGTAAGCAATTCAACTTATTAACATTTTGACTTGACCTTTCATTTGACCTTGACCTTACTTTTATCATTTTTTTAAATTCGGTTTTGAAGAAACCATTTATAATATATTCATATGATGAAACAAACTCTCTTTTTAACTGCATCAACATTTTTTGATCTTGGCATTCCTTTGACCTTGACCTCATTTTTATGAAATTAGTGTCAAACTTTATCTGCTGATAGATACTGATGTAAGCAATTCAACTGCATCACTATTCAAGATATTCTGATCAATTTCATACACCAATAGAATTGTACATGTTGCATTACTAATATACCCTCGGCGGGGCATTCATGTCTTATGGATATATTTCTAGTCATCTTCTTCTCAAGAACCAATTGGCATATTTCAACCAATCTTGGCACAGAGTATCCTTAGGTGAAGGGGATTTAAGGACGTTCGATCCTGAGATTTTGAGCGTATTATGGTCAGGTTCTTTTTTTATTAATAAAATTCTGCATCATTTTTAAGTTCTAACATTAATTCTGAATTCTACAGTGCAAATTTAACTTTATCAAATGAAAAAAACCGCGATTAAATTCCATTCAAGTAGAATTAAGCTAGGGACTATATTTTGTGGCGGAAGGTTTTTTAGACGAAAATGATCAGTTTTCCAATTTTGAACTATAACAGTACTGTTAATTTTGGATTCCTATTTTTCCATCCTGGTTGCACACAAAACTGTTTTTTTTTTTTTTTTTTGCAGCTAAGTGTGTAATGCTTGTTCTGAAATATCTATTAAATCATTTCCTATGAATTCTATTAACAAAGTGTGACAAATATTGTCAATATATTCTGAAAATCCGGGGAAGAATTGAGCCAATTTTAACGTTAAATTGACACTTTTTTAGTTATATTTGAAAATTTACATCATATAGCCCCACTTTTGATGTTCTTTTCTAAATATTCAAGATAAATTTGACCTATTTGCTTAAAATCAGAAAAAGTTAAAGACTTTAAAATAATTTTCTTGCTTAATAAATTTTCAATGTCAGAAAAATTACTTTTTATTTGTACAGAAAGGTCAAATAAATGATTATGCGAAGCAATTTGAAACTTTTTCTTCGTCACAATTTTTAAACGTGTCTTTTTAAACAAACTTAGAGTTCATTTTGTTTCATGCTTTAATTGGATAAAAATATTGGAGGAAAAACGTCAAAAATTTAATTTTTAATTAAGACACAAATTTCAGTGCAAGAAGGTCATATTAAATGTACTGTAGCGCCAAAAGAAGCGTATTGACCCCCATTTTTTATTTGAATTTTAATTAGGCTATGTATGTAGAAACTAAAAATATACTTGGCAAAAAAGTTTAAGACTTTTAATATCAGGATCAGACGTCGTTAACTTTGTTCAAATGAAGAGCTACGCCCTTTTCCAAGGGGAGATAATTATGAATTAGAGAAAAATTAATGACATATTTAAAACATCTTCTCAAGAACCACTGGGCCAGGAAAGATGAAACTCATGTAGAATCATCCTCAGGTATTGTAGATTCAGGTTTGTTCAAATCATGACCCCCGGGGGATATAGGCTTGGGTTAAAATGGCCGATCAAAGTTTTACATAGGAATAGATAGGAAAAATCTTTAAAAATCTTCTCCTCAAGAACCATGGAGACAGAAAAGATAAAACTCATGTGAAATCATAAAAAGGTAGTGTACATTCAAATTTGTTAAAATCATGATCCCTAGGGCTAATAATAACCGTTAAAAATTTTACAAAGAAATATATATAGGGAAGAATCTTTTAAAATCTTCTCCTCAGGAACCACTTGGCCAGGAAAGATGAAACTTATGTGGAATCATCATCAGGTAGTGTAAATTCAAGTTACTTCAAATCATGACCCCCGGGGGAAGAATGGGGCCAAAAGATTTACAAAGGAAAATAAAGGGAAAAAATCTTCTCGAGAACAACTGGGCCAAGAAAGATAAAATTCATGTGAAATCATCCTCAGGTAGTGTAGATTCAAGTTTGTTCAAATCATGACCCCCGGGAGTAAGGTGGGGAGAAAATGGTCGATCAAAGTTTTTCATTAGAATATACAAGAACAATTTTTTAAATTTCCTTTTCAAGTACTTCAAAGCCATGATGAGTGATTTTTATGTGGAATCATTCTCAGGTCGTGTAGATTCTAGTTTGTTCAAATCATGATCCCCTGGAGGGTTAAAATTTAAGTCCCCCCGTCCAACCTCGGTAAACTTTCATTTCTGATCTGATATTTGCTTTTGCCTAGCCGATTTGCTCAGGTGAGCGCTGTGGCCCCTGGGCCTCTTGTAACTATATAATATATATAGCCCCGCCCTAGCACAAGAACCCCTTAAACTGGGGCTATGAAATTTTGGAAGAGGTTGTCATTTTCAACTCAACTCTGCACTTGGTTTGTTTGTTCAATGTCCAGGAGCAGAAAAAAAGAATTTAAAAGAAATAATGCATGTTCCACATATAACCTATTTAGCCCTACCAAAGCACTAGAACCACTTACCTTGGTGCCATTATATTCATAATTTAAGAAGAGGCAGTCTTACTCAACATAACTATGCACTTGGTTAATTTATTTAATGCCCACAAACAGAAAAGAAGAATTTCAAAGAATTTATGCACTTTCGCTATTTAATCCATATAGCCTCGCCCTAGCACTAGAGCCCCTGGCACTGGGGCCGTGAAAATTTGAAATTTGAAAAAAGCAGTCATTTTCAACTCAACTCTGCACTTGGTTAGTTTATTCAATGCCCAGGAGTAGAAAAGAAGAATATCAAAGAAATAATGCATTTTCACTAAATAACCTATTTAGCCCCACCTTAGCACTAGAAACCCTGACCCTGGGTCCATGAATTTCACAATTTTGGTAAAGGACTCAATGCTGATTAAAATCATACCAGCAATTTGACCGCTTGATGTCAAGGAGTAAAGAAAAAGATTTTTAAAGATTGCACTTATTTTAGTTGTCTCTCCCAGGGGCAGGGCAGGTACCATGGGATTCACAATTTTTCCCTTCACCCATAGATGTTATATGTGAAATTTGGTTGAAATAGGTTCAGTGGAATCAGAGAAGAAGTTGAAAATGTTCAAATGTTAACGCACGACGACAGACGTCGGAAAGCAATAGATAACCTGAGTTTACTCGAATGTTGGTTGTGTAAACAAAAATTGTAAATACAAGTGTACTTAAAAAAAAGAATGTAGACATTTAAGGAGGATCTCTACACCTATACAATATAACTGATTTTTGTTGCATGCATTTGTTTCTAATAATAGTCTGCATATCCCATAAACTAAGGTTCCAAAGTATTTCAGTTTTTTTTTTAAAGAAATATTTAAAATATGTTATTTATTTTGTTTAAACCCCTCCTATTTATTTCTTTTAAAAGCCCAGTGCTTTTAATTTCTCTTCAAAGTTTAATGTTATAAAATATTGAAATAGTAACTAACAAAGTTAAAAATAAAATCAACATAATTTTTATTTATATTTACAAAAATAGACGAAGGAAAACTAAAACAGCATTTTCTTGAGAATAGCTGGTTGGATCTTCTCCAATATCTGAAAAAAATATATAATATTGAAGGGTAAAAACAATGAAAAAGAGAAATTCAACAAAATTGAAAAACTCTCAGAAACTTCAAGCATCACAAAAATTCAGGTGTGAGAGATCCGCTTCAAGAGTGGGCTCAAATATCTCGGTACTGTTTTGTCAAATAATGACCTTGCGTAGAGAATAGTGATCCAAACTCCTCTTTGATAAATAACAGAAAATCTTTTCTACATTTAAACTTTACATTTTAATTAACAAAATATTATACAACAAAATAAACTGCTTTGGTGTGTGGTCGTCCGTGTCCCCCGAATGCCGGTAGTCTATGGTTCCAAACGGTGTTTGGGATACACTACTGTCTCTTGCCGCTAAGGAGGCTCAGACACCCCTCTCCAGTGCGAAGAGATTACACTCCCCCTCTCCAGTGCCGAGGAGGTTATACGTCCGTCTTGCGTTCAAGACTATGAGATGTGACTAGTACGGGCCGCCATCTCTACACAACTTTACAGGAATGATCTATGAGACCTATTAAATATCATACACAGAATAATATAGACATATAATTTACGCTGTGAAACGTTACAGTGCAATATGTACAGTGCAATAATTGCTATACTTCACAACAGTTATTATAGAACATCGAACCGACAAATAAAGACACAAACAATCCACCGTACAATTAAGACTCAAACAGTTTTCGAATACAATGTAACTATAAATAACAGAACTTAAAAATATGAAATAGAATAGCTTAAAGTTGCATATTTTAGAAATTCCGTGTCTGGGTGTTTTAAGATATTTACAACTTTATAAAATGATAAAAACAAACGCAAATAAGGCTCACCTCAGAGAAGCAGGACCATACCATAAATTCTAATAAGGGTTGGGTTGAAATACCCTCAGTAGTCTACCATGTGTATCAAACAAATCAAATATGTAAATCTTGAGAAGTTTTGAAAACGTCCTTCTACCTGGACTGCCGTGTCCAAACTGAAGCACGGGCTTACCAATATTTTAAAGGTCCAGTGATTTGAGGTATAAAACGGGGGGTAATGACTAGAAGATATGGCGTAAAAGAAGTCGAACATGAGTTATCGTTCATATAATGAGTTATCGTTCATAAGATGCGTAATACGTCATCACTAGAGACCTATTCACTCGTACATGGAATATTCCACATGCGTTAAAATAAACAGAAATAAAATAAATATTAATATATAATACATATTTGGTTGGTAATTTATTTCTTATTTCATCTGTAATTTACAATGGGGTTATTATATATAAATCCGTATGCTGGAAAATGGAAATGTCAGTAAATATAAACAATTAATCAATATAAATAATGGATAAATTATAGACAATCGTGGATTGATTTTAATGAAAAATAAAAGGAGTTGAGGTATAGTACTTGATATATTTTCCTTTTATATATTATTTATTATATTTATTATATATTACTATTTATATATTTGTTTTTCGGTTAATGCAGTTTGGTACTGTGTATTGTGAATGGAGAATACACGGGGGGGGGGGGGGGGGGTATTACCTACTGGAGACAGGCATCTATCGTTAAATGTGGTCCTGTAAGAAACGAAAACCAAACGTGTTTAAATGCTGCAGTAAGTTCCTCGCTCCAATTTTTCACTCATGGGAACACTAACAATTGGAAAGCTGCTCAACACTCTGGGTCACTGAGCAGTGAAGGACCTTTTTCGTGCCAGCACCAACAGCGACAGGGAGGGGTGGAGCGGTTGTCTGACAGAGTGAAGGAGCCCACAACCACACTAAAATTATTGAATCATTAAATCTTATGCTTATATTGTAAAGAAAAGGGGGCCCTGGTCCCCTGCACAGTGAGGGATCTTTTTCGTGCCAGCGAAAAGGGACCTCGGTTTATACGGTCTCATTGGAGGACCGGTCTCCACGTCCTTCAGATGGATTCAAACCTGCAACACAAGGATTATCTCCTTAATCGCGACTCAAAAGCAGACTTTCTTACTACTATTTCACACGGCGACGCAGATTTCAGTGGCGAATCCATGAATCTTGAAAGGGGAAAAGGGGGGGATGCTGTTGTTTATCAGAGTTAAGAGCTTGTCAGTGTTAAAACATACAGAAATATAATAAATATTTTTGATAATATTTATTTGATTGGTAAATTACATTTTATTAAAATTAAAAATTATTGAATTATTAAATCATATGTATATATTCGACAGAAAAAGGGGACCGGGGTGGGTGGGGGGGGGGGGGGGGGGTGCACCAACCTCTAAACTAATCCGCCAGTGTAATTGAATGACTATTATACTGAGGTTGTGAGATAGAAATAATTATTTTCTTATTCTAATTAAAAACTTATACCTATACAACAACCACTAATAAGAAATCTGGTATTGTTTCACAGGAATATGCAGCTTAGCGATAAGACTAAATTTCTCACAAAACTCAAGATCTTTCCCCCACGAGGCCTATCCTAACGCAATAGAGCAAGGGATACGTAAATCTACAAATCCTACATTTCTCTCTATTCGGCAGTTACTACTATACCTGATATTTCACACTAGGTAATTCGAGTGAATTTTTTTTTTCTCATGTGATCCAAAGTACAAATATATGACATTGTGCTTACTTTATTTATATTTCTTCACTTAGGGCAGTGATGTTTGTTTAATACTTGTTGTAAAATATGATTTAAATATAAAAAAAAAATAATTACATGTATAAAGTCCAAATTACTAGATTTCATTTCTTATCTAATGGCCATGTATTGAAGGGCAGCCCCGCGAGAATTCCGAAGCATTTAGGTTATAATGTATAGCGACCATTTTACGTACCTAATAAATGAATGGTCTGATAGTTTATATCTTGATAAAATTTTGAAGATGGTATCAAATAATGCTTCACTGAGAATTGTACAAAACTTTGATTTTTGTCCAATTAATTGCACCTTGAATTTTACATTAATTGAAGTTCTATGGGCTGCACATGTTTTTATTTAAGATATTGTAAAAAAAGATATTTGATTTGCAAACAAATATCTTTGTAAATATTTGAATAAACTATATCTTTATTAAGTTAAGATACTTTGAGAAATAATAAATTTTCTTCTTTTCATCAATTGCAGATAACTCATCATAAACGTTTAAGGTGGAATGTCACACCGACTTTCTATTTTAAAGATCTTTGAGTCATCCTTTTTAAACAATTGTTTCAGCACTGAAAGGCTGATATTAGCTCTTAATTATTTATATTAATTTTTTGCAGTTTGACCCATTTGTCATGAAAATTGTAAACTTTTACTTTGGCCATATCTTTTGAACAGTAGATGCCAAGACATTTGTACTTCACACATGTAATCTTTTTTAAATGACCTTTCATTTGATACCAACAGCCTTGATCCTTTGACCTTGAACTTGTAGATTTCTGTACTTGTGAAGAAACTTTAACCTTGGCTATAACTTTTGAACGGTAGGGGATAGGACTTTCATACTTCAAATACTTGATCTTTGTGAGAAGTTACTTCATTGGATACCGAGAATTTTGACCCTTTGACCTTTAAGATTGACCTACTTTAAAAAAGCAAACATTGACCATAACTTTTAAAGTATTATGCGTAGTGCTCTCATACTTAACACATTTAATCCTTGTGAGAAGTTACTTCATTGGATACCAAGAACATTGACCCTTTGACCTTGACATTGGAGTTTGACCTTCTTTTTAAAAAATAACCTAGGTCATAACTTCTGACCGGTTAGGGTTAGAGCTTTCATACTCTATATAAGAATTCTATGTGGCAAGACCTTTCATTTTGATACCAATTACATTGACATTTTTGCCTTGACCTTAGAGATTTTTGTACTTATAAAAAAACCTTTAACATTTTCACACATTTCACAATTGTTTTCCGTTGAGAATACCATATTTTTGGTACCTATTAATTAAATTTGCATTTAAAAAAAGCTTAATATTTGCTATGTTGCCATATGGGGCATCAGTGCTACACAAACACATCTTAGGTATTCATATGATGCATTCATTTACAGCAAATTGTTTTAAAAGAAAGCATCTTATTTGGATGTAAATAATCATAATCTTACATGTCATTCATTGCTGATAATTTATTTAAGATTGAAATTATTACAATGATCTTAAAAGGGTCATCTTAAAAGGGTTTTCCTACCTACCTGTAGCTTGTAACAGCTAATAATTTGACATCAAACTCGGCAACTCCTTCCCTTTTACAGAAATTAAAAAGATCAGTTTAACCTGAAAATATGTCCCTGATCTCAGTGCTTTCTATCACCTACCTGTACCTTGTACCAGATTACAATACGACAAAATATTCGTCTTATTCCAACCTGTCTATCATAGATTCTGATTTATTTTATACTGAAGTTATTACCCTGGTCTTACTCGGTAACTCCTTACCTTTTATGGACATTTAAACGATAGGTTAAAGATGAAGATATGTCCCCGATCTCAGAGCTTTCTCGCACCTACCTGTACCTTGTACCAGATAAGAATACGACAAAATATTCGTCTTATTCCAACCTGTCTTTCATAGATTCTGATTTATTTTATACTGAAATTCTCACCCTGATCTTACTAGGCAACTCCTCATCTTTTATGGACATTTAAAGGATAGGTTTAACCTGAAGATATGTCCCTGATCTTCGAGCTTCTTCTCACCTACCTGTACCTTGTATCAGATAAGAATACGACAAAATATTCGTCTTATTCCAACCTGTCTTTCATAGATTCTGATTTATTTTATACTGAAATTCTTACCCTGATCTTACTAGGCAACTCCTCACCTTTTATGGACATTTAATGGATAGGTTAAACATGAGGATATGTCCCTGATCTCAGAGCTTCTTCTCACCTACCTGTACCTTGTACCAGATTAGAATACGACAAAATATTCGTCTTATTCCAACCTGTCTTTCATAGATTCTGATTTATTTTATACTGAAATTCTTACCCTGGTCTTACTCGGCAGCTCCTTACCTTTTATGGATATTTAAACGATAGGTTTAACATGGAGATATGTCCCTGATCTCAGAGCTTCCTCTCACCTACCTGTACCTTGTACCAGATAAGAATGCGACAAAATATTCGTCTTATTCCAACCTGTCTTTCATAGATTCTGATTTATTTTATACTGAAATTCTTACCCTGATCTTTCTAGGCAACTCCTCACCTTTTATGGACATTTAAAGGATAGGTTAAAACATGAAGATATGTCCCTGATCTCAGAGCTTTCTCTCACCTACCTGTACCTTGTACCAGATTAGAATACGACAAAATATTCGTCTTATTCCAACCTGTCTTTCATAGATTCTTATTTATTTAATGCTAAAATTCTTACCGTGATCTTACTAGGCAACTCCTCACCTTTTATGGACATTTAAAGGATAGGTTAAACATAGAGATATGTCCCTGATCTTCGAGCTTCTTCTCACCTACCTGTACCTTGTACCAGATTAGAATACGACAAAATATTCGTCTTATTCCAACCTGTCTTTCATAGATTCAGATTTATTTTATACTGAAATTATACCCTGGTCTTACTCAGCAACTCCTTACCTTTTATGGATATTTAAACGATAGGTTTAACATGGAGATATGTGCCTTATCTCACAGCTTCTTCTCACCAACCTGTACCTTGTATCAGATTAGAATCCGACAAAATATTCGTCTTATTCCAACCTGTCTTTCATAGATTCTGATTTAATTTATACTGAAATTCTTACCCTGATCTTACTAGGCAACTCCTCACCTTTTATGGATATTTAAACGATCGGTTAAACATGGAGATATGTCCCCGATCTCAGAGCTTTCTCTCACCTACCTGTACCTTGTACCAGATAAGAATACGACAAAATATTCGTCTTATTCCAACCTGTCTTTCATAGATTCTGATTTATTTTATACTGAAATTCTTACCCTGATCTTACTAGGCAACACCTCACCTTTTATGGACATTTAAACGATAAGTTTAACATGGAGATATGTCCCTTATCTCAGAGCTTCTTTTCACCTACCTGTACCTTGTATCAGATTAGAATCCGACAAAATATCCGTCTTATTCCAACCTGTCTTTCATAGATTCTGATTTATTTTATACTGAAATTCTTACCCTGATCTTACTAGGCAACTCCTCACCTTTTATGGACATTTAAACGATAGGTTTAACATGGAGATATGTCCCTTATCTCAGAGCTTCTTTTCACCTACCTGTACCTTGTATCAGATTAGAATCCGACAAAATATCCGTCTTATTCCAACCTGTCTTTCATAGATTCTGATTTATTTTATACTGAAATTCTTACCCTGATCTTATTAGGCAACTCCTCACCTTTTATGGATATTTAAACGATAGGTTAAACATGGAGATATGTCCCCGATCTCAGAGCTTTCTCTCATCTACCTGTACCTTGTACCAGATAAGAATACGACAAAATATTCGTCTTATTCCAACCTGTCTTTCATAGATTCTGATTTATTTTATACTGAAATTCTTACCCTGATCTTACTAGGCAACTCCTTACCTTTTATGGACATTTAAAGGATAGGTTAAACATGGAGATATGTCCCTGATCTCAGAGCTTTCTCTCACCTACCTGTACCTTGTACCAGATTACAATACGACAAACTATTCGTCTTATTCCAACCTGTCTTTCATAGATTCTGATTTACTTTATACAGAAATTATTACCCTGGTCTTACTCGGCAGCTCCTTACCTTTTATGGATATTTAAACGATAGGTTTAACATGGAGATATGTCCCCGATCTCAGAGCTTCCTCTCACTTACCTGTACTTTGTACCAGATAAGAATACGACCAAATATTTGTCAATATATAATTAATCATATGCCTGTACATTGTACCACATGAGAACCCAGTGGAATGGTCGACATCATCCAACTTGCCTTTGCTTTAATAAATATCTTTTGGATTTTTTAATTATTGAGAATTAGATTTTTACGTCCATTACTATTATTTGTGCACTTCAGTTTATATTCTGTTCGTTTGATATTTAGGCTCTTACAATGTATCCTATTTGGTTATTCAACTACATTGATAAATTTAACAAAACTAATAAGTGTTCATTCTAATAAATGTATTTATTTTATAACTACTTTATCGAATGTTATGAACAGATATTTTCATTTTATTACTGTAACAATAAATGTGTCTTCCAAAAAAGAATGTTTGAAAGGAAATCAAATACCACCGATGAAAACCAATGTTCTCTGATGAAGCTAAACAATGATAAAGCTGTACTTTGTGCAACGTGTTGTGTGTATTGAACATTTTTGGTGATCATTATAAAATTTTAAGAACTTGTCACTAGAAGAACACAAAAGTTGTGCAAATTGACCACTGAGAAAGAAGGGAGAGCCGTTGGAATGTTCATGAGTGATATCTGGATTATCTTTGCAACACCTTTTATTCACTTATATTTTAGTTTTTCGTTGACCTTGATAGTCTAGAAAGTCTATGACTTCTATTTCCTAAAATCTTTATCTTTTCATACCCATTTCACACATATTCACGTTTATTGGGGGGGGGGGGGGGTTCAGCATTTTCCAGGGGGGGGGGGGGGCAAGGTAACTCTTTTTTGCTTTTATATATACATTTTTTTAATCTTGTAAATTCCAGGGGGTCTCAACCCCCGACCCCCCCCCCAGATCCGCGCATGCTTAAAATTCTGATGAGATGCATAAACATGTATATGTACATGAAGTTTAGGCAACATCGAACTGAAATAAGCCTCATTAATCATGAATTAAAGAAATTAATTAAATTATTATATGCATTTAATCTTTATACCTTTCGAAATGTTAGGTGAACACTTTGAAGTTTGATTCAGTGTAAGTAAGAAGTACGTTAAAAATTCTTTTCTTCCTCTTCAATATTATACGCCCGCCCCCATGAAAAATATCGAGATCCGCGTCATATATATGTTTATATTTACCAATTCGTCCTAAGACTTGATGACCGAGAGTATTTTGTGATCCACCCACTTATGTTTAGCAACTCTCCTGTGTTGTGAGGTAAGAAAATAGACAAAGTGCGCCATTTATTAGGGTATGGATTGAGATGGAAAGTCGAGAGGAGGAGGCTGTCGCACATTCAGTGCAAGGGGCCTATGAGAAGGTAGCACAGTTCGAGAGGAGCACTACCAGTAGATTCTCCATAGTCTGGGAATCTAAACATTTTAGTGACATTGGTATGATGATTTATTTTTACACTTATTGAAGTTGCACGTGGCCAGTAGTGAACAAACCACAGCGACGCGGTCTTGTCACGATATATTTTGTTTTTTAACACAACACCATTATCTAAATATCCCATGACAATATATGTATATATATATATAATTTTTTTTTTGAGATGATACCTCAAAGGAAGGTCATATCGACCCCTGGGCTAGTAAATATCCTACACATGTAATATATTTTTCCTATATTCTGCACTTTAACAGTTTGAGATAACCATATTATTGAATTTGAAATTATATACCAGATATTGTTAGGTTACATGATTATAATTTAATTTCACTTGAATCAAGCAGCTTCATTGGCTGAATCATTCAGAGGAACATATAATACTTTGGATAACATAACTTGCCTACGTCACAATGAGTTACGTCAAAAACGTATTACTCCGCTTGACGTTACTTTTAAAATAATGCTCAATTTGAAGTCTTTTTCCGGTGGAAATATTGTCTCATTGTCTACATTGGAATTAAATTATAAGGAATGAAGCTAATTTCAACTTATGTTATCCGATATAACAAAACTTGGGGCAGTTTACGCTTTTTTATAAACCGCTTCGCGGTTTATAAAGCGTAAACTGCCCCAAGTTATGTTATATCGGATAACATAAATTGAAATTAGCTTCATTCCTTAAACACTTTATTTTTCAATACGTAACTTTTGGTGAAATGACGCCGCAGTGCACGTTTAAGCGGAAAAATTGTTGAATACCAAAATTGGTTTTGTAACTTAGTTCATACATCAAAGTTCCAGTTTTGAAGCAACACCAACTGACATCTACCATTCTTCTATTTCTACCGTTAAGAGGCCTCGTGACTATTGTGACACATGCATGGAAACTTAAATTTCCCGTTTTTCCCTCTTAGATACCTATACACTATAAAACACATATGTTATATAGTGTATGAGTGTTTAAAAGAATGGCAAATTCATCTTGACAAGCCCCTGTGATCGGCACTCCCCTGTGTTCAACGTTAGCATTGGGGATATCCCCAGAAAATAAAAGGCCAAATATTGTAGTATGCTAGTAATGTGCTAGCAAAGTACAACACTTAAAGGTAAATATTTGATGTTATGTAACTTTGTGATTAGATCTCACAAATGGAAGTCTTAACTGAATGATCTAAGGAGCAGCTGGTCCATCACAATGTCTTGATTTATTTACATGTATATAGCTTCAAATAGCTATATATACAGCTTTATTATACCTCTGTTTATTTTTTCTATATAAAAATAAGACGAATAAACATGCTATTTTTTCTAAACAGTCTCTACCGTGAAATAGTTTTTGTGCTATTTGCCCAAGGTGAATAGTCCTCAAACTATTCAACGGCAGCATTCCATTTCCCTCGCTTTTCATCTCTGAAAAACTTCTGATTTTACATGGATTGTGACGCGTATATATTATGATGTAACAAAAGTTAAGTAAGAACCGGTATAATATGGAATATCATAATTGTGTGTACCCTGGACTCCCAAAAGTTAAGTCAGCATTGGTATAATAAAACACCTATTTACTGACTATTCGGGAAATTGTTTGCTGTCTTGGGGGACGATAAACTTGCTATTGTCCTCATAGCCAGTAAATAGATGTATAATATTAACATTATTCAAAATTGTCGTATTCTAATCTGGTACAAGGTACAGGTAGGTGAGAGAAAGCTCTAAGATCAGGGACATATCTTCATGTTTAACCTATCCTTTAAATGTCCATAAAAGGTGAGGAGTTGCCTAGTAAGATCAGGGTAAGAATTTCAGTATAAAATAAATCAGAATCTATAAAAGACAGGTTGGAATAACACGAATATTTTGTCGTATTCTTATCTGATACAAGGTACAGGAACGTGAGAGGAAGCTCTGAGATCGGGGACATATCTCAATGTTAAACCTATCGTTTAAATATCCAGAAAAGGTAAGGAGTTGCCGAGTAAGACCAGGGTAATAATTTCAGTATAAAATAAATCAGAATCTATGAAAGACAGGTTGGAATAAGACGGATATTTTGTCGTATTCTAATCTGATACAAGGTACAGGTAGGTGATAAGAAGCTCTGAGATAAGGGACATATCTCCATGTTTAACCTATCGTTTAAATATCCATAAAAGGTAAGGAGTTGCCTAGTAAGATCAGGGTAATAATTTCAGTATAAAATAAATCAGAATCTATGAAAGACAGGTTGGAATAAGACGAATATTTTATCGTATTCTTATCTGGTACAAGGTACAGGTAGGTGAGAAGAAGCTCGAAGATCAGGGACATAACTCCATGTTTAACCTATCCTTTAAATGTCCATAAAAGGTGAGGAGTTGCCTAGTAAGATCAGGGTAAGAATTTCAGTATAAAATAAATCAGAATCTATGAAAGACAGGTTGGAATAAGACGAATATTTTGTCGTATTCTAATCTGGTACAAGGTACAGGTAGGTGAGAAGATGCTCGAAGATCAGGGACATATCCTCAGGTTAAACCTATTTTTTAAATGTCCATAAAAGGTGAGGAGTTGCCTAGTAAGACCAGGGTAAGAATTTCAGTATAAAATAAATCAGAATCTATGAAAGACAGGTTGGAATAAGACGGATATTTTGTCGTATTCTAATCTGATACAAGGTACAGGTAGGTGATAAGAAGCTCTGAGATAAGGGACATATCTCCATGTTTAACCTATCGTTTAAATATCCATAAAAGGTAAGGAGTTGCTGAGTACGACCAGGGTAATAATTTCAGTATAAAATAAATCTGAATCTATGAAAGACAGGTTGGAATAAGACGAATATTTTGTCGTATTCTAATCTGGTACAAGGTACAGGTAGGTGAGAAGAAGCTCGAAGATCAGGGACATATCTCCATGTTTAACCTATCCTTTAAATGTCCATAAAAGGTGAGGAGTTGCCTAGTAAGATCAGGGTAAGAATTTCAGTATAAAATAAATCAGAATCTATGAAAGACAGGTTGGTATAAGACGAATATTTTGTCGTATTCTAATCTGGTACAAGGTACAGGTAGGTGAGAAGAAGCTCGAAGATCAGGGACATATCTTCAGGTTAAACCTATCCTTTAAATGTCCATAAAAGGTGAGGAGTTGCCTAGTAAGATCAGGGTAAGAATTTCAGTATAATTCAAATCAGAATCTTTCAAAGACAGGTTGGAATAAGACGAATATTTTGTCGTATTCTTATCTGGTACAAGGTACAGGTAGGTGAGAGGAAGCTCAGAGATCGGGGACATATCTCCATGTTAAACCTATCGTTTAAATGTCCATAAAAGGTAAGGAGTTACCGAGTAAGACCAGGGTAATAACTTCAGTATAAAATAAATCAGAATCTATGAAAGACAGGTTGGAATATTTTGTTGTACTGTAATCTGGTACAAGGTACAGGTAGGTGATAGAAAGCTCTGAGATCAGGGACATATTTTCAGGTTAAACTGATCTTTTTAATTTCTGTAAAAGGGAAGGAGTTGTCGAGTTCGATGTCGAATTATTAGCTGGTACAAGCTACAGGTAGGTAGGAAAACCCTTTTAAGATGACCCTTTTAAGATCATGGTAATAATTTCAATCTTAAATAAATCATCAGCAATGAATGACATGTAAGATTATGATTATTTACATCCAAATTAGATGCTTTCTTTTAAAACAATTTGCTGTAAATGAATGCATCATATGAATACCTAAGATGTGTTTGTGTAGCACTGATGCCCCCATATGGCAACATAGCAAATATTAAGCTTTTTTAAATGCAAATTTAATTAATAGGTACCAAAAATAAGGTATTCTCAACGGAAAACAATTGTGAAATTTGTGAAAATGTTAAAGGTTTTTTTATAAGTACAAAAATCTCTAAGGTCAAGGCAAAAATGTCAATGTAATTGGTATCAAAATGAAAGGTCTTGCCACATAGAATTCTTATATAGAGTATGAAAGCTCTAACCCTAACCGGTCAGAAGTTATGACCTAGGTTATTTTTTAAAAAGAAGGTCAAACTCCAATGTCAAGGTCAAAGGGTCAATGTTCTTGGTATCCAATGAATTAACTTCTCACAAGGATTAAATGTGTTAAGTATGAAAGCACTAGCCATAATACTTTAAAAGTTATGGTCAATGTTTGCTTTTTTAAAGTAGGTCAATCTTAAAGGTCAAAGGGTCAAAATTCTCGGTATCCAATGAAGAAACTTCTCACAAAGATCAAGTATTTGAAGTATTTGAAGTATGAAAGTCCTATCCCCTACCGTTCAAAAGTTATAGCCAAGGTTAAAGTTCTTCACAAGTACAGAAATCTACAAGTTCAAGGTCAAAGGATCAAGGCTGTTGGTATCAAATGAAAGGTCATTCAAAAAAGATTACATGTGTGAAGTATAAACGTCTTGGCATCTACTGTTCAAAAGATATGGCCAAAGTAAAAGTTTAAAATTTTCATGACAAATGGGTCAAACTGCAAAAAATTAATATAAATAATTAAGAGCTAATATCAGCCTTTCAGTGCTGAAACAATTGTTTAAAAAGGATGACTCAAAGATCTTTAAAATAAAAAGTCGGTGTGACATTCCACCTTAAACGTTTATGATGAGTTATCTGCAATTGATGAAAAGAAGAAAATTTATTATTTCTCAAAGTATCTTAACTTAATAAAGATATAGTTTATTCAAATATTTACAAAGATATTTGTTTGCAAATCAAATATCTTTTTTTACAATATCTTAAATAAAAACATGTGCAGCCCATAGAACTTCAATTAATGTAAAATTCAAGGTGCAATTAATTGGACAAAAATCAAAGTTTTGTACAATTCTCAGTGAAGCATTATTTGATACCATCTTCAACTAACAGACCATTCATTTATTAGGTACGTAAAATGGTCGCTATACATTATAACCTAAATGCTTCGGAATTCTCGCGGGTCTGCCCTTCAATACATGGTCATTAGATAAGAAATGAAATCAAGGAATTTGGACTTTATACATGTAATTAGTTTAATTATTTTTTTTTTTATTTAAATCATATTTTACAACAAGTATTAAACAAACATCACTGCCCTAAGTGAAGAAATATAAATAAAGTAAGCACAATGTCATATATTTGTACTTTGGATCACATGAGAAAAAAAAATTCACTCGAATTACCTAGTGTGAAATATCAGGTATAGTAGTAACTGCCGAATAGAGAGAAATGTAGGATTTGTAGATTTACGTATCCCTTGCTCTATTGCGTTAGGATAGGCCTCGTGGGGGAAAAATCTTGAGTTTTGTGCGAAATTTAGTCTTATCGCTAAGCTGCATATTCCTGTGAAACAATACCAGATTTCTTATTAGTGGTTGTTGTATAGGTATAAGTTTTTAATTAGAATAAGAAAATAATTATTTCTATCTCACAACCTCAGTATAATAGTCATTCAATTACACTGGCGGATTAGTTTAGAGGTTGGTGCACCCCCCACCCACCCACCTCGGTCCCCTTTTACTGTCGAATATATACATATGATTTAATAATTCAATAATTTTTAATTTTAATAAAATGTAATTTACCAATCGAATAAATATTATCAAAAATATTTATTATATTTCTGTATGTTTTAACACTGACAAGCTCTTAACTCTGATAAACAACAGCATCCCCCCCCCCCCTTTTCCCCTTTCAAGATTCATGGATTCGCCACTGAAATCTGCGTCGCCGTGTGAAATAGTAGTAAGAAAGTCTGCTTTCAAGTCGCTGATTAAGGAGATAATCATTGTGTTGCAGGTTTTAATCCATCTGAAGGACGTGGAGACCGGTCCTCCAATGAGACCGTATAAACCGAGGTCCCTTTTCGCTGGCACGAAAAAGATCCCTCACTGTGCAGGGGACCAGGGTCCCCTTTTCTTTACAATATAAGCATAAGATTTAATGATTCAATAATTTTAGTGTGGTTGTGGGCTCCTTCACTCTGTCAGACAACCGCTCCACCCCTCCCTGTCGCTGTTGGTGCTGGCACGAAAAAGGTCCTTCACTGCTCAGTGACCCAGAGTGTTGAGCAGCTTTCCAACGGCAATTGTTAGTGTTCCCATGAGTGAAAAATTGGAGCGAGGAACTTATTGCAGCATTTAAACATGTTTGGTTTTCGTTTCTTACAGGACCACATTTAACGATAGATGCCTGTCTCCAGTAGGTAATACCCCCCCCCCCCCCCGTGCATTCTCCATTCACAATACACAGTACCAAACTGCATTAACCGAAAAACAAATAAATATATAAGATTGCCACCACGACAAAAGGTCCTTATGGCAATTTTTCTAGAACAGAGAAATAACGTCATAAAGACGTGACGTTGCAGACGGTGAGCGTCGTCGCAGATTTTTTTTTTTTTACACGTGTTATACGTTTTGACACGTCTAGCCTTTATCGCGGTTTTTGAACATTATTACAGTAATAATGATTTGATTTCATTTATTTTATATAATTTAATTCTGAATTTTCATTTTGGATCTTCTGGTCCACTGGTATTAATTCAAATGTAGGCCTATTTAGAATTTTATTTGAGGTCAGTTTCTTTACTACACGTACGTCGATCTCTGATCTATGTCATTTCCTCTATGTGTATATAGAAGCTTAGACAAAGTGTTTTTCTAAATAATGCGGATGAATAAATGCAATTTTTTCTATACTAGTATAGACAAAATTAAAGTTAGGTGTTAGGCACGGGAATTTAATTAAAATTCTGGAAAGAAAATTGTTTTCCTGTATGAGATCCGCTCCAGTATTCTCAACATTTGTAAACATCAATCTAGATCTATGTAAACATGGAATCATCGGTGCATCTTCCATAATTTTTTGTTGTAAAGTGCTTTAATGCTAAAACAAATTTGAAACTGAACATATTTCTTACAACAAAGATAAAAAGTATTCTTATAAGTTTCCCGAATCTTGCAAAATAATCAGCAAATAACAGACGCGAAATTGTTGTTTTCAAAACTGTAAATAAAAACAGGAGAGATAACTCCGACAATCGAAATACTTTTTAAAGGGGTACCAGAGAGGGGCATTCTTTTCTTCATTAACTGACGATCTTCATAGAAATTTGCTCCCGAATTAGACTTTTTAAAAATCTTATTTATCAGCAGTTGAAACGTTCTACTAAGTATTTGAAAAACATTTAGAAGGATTTTTTAAACACTTTTGAAACAAGATTAATTGTAGAATAAGAAATAGATGCAACATTGAACCGAATTTTTTAATTCAAAAAATCTGTTACGTGAGTTCTACTCCTTTTGATATGAAAACATTTAAATGACTTTAATTTTAAATTATTTTTTCGATAAAAAAAATGTTTAACTCTTTGTTGTTTTTCTTCAAATTAATATTATAGTGATAACAAGCAAAAACTACCTTTTGAAATAAAACTGTTCAAAATTAAAAAGATAGATCAAGTTTACATTCGTGTCTTAATTTGATGACAGAGAGAGAGATAGAGAGAGAGAGCTTACATTTAATCCAGTTTATGTATGTAGAAATGAAACTTCAATAATAAGAATCGAATTATTTAAGCAACAGAATATCTTATAATGTAAAGAGATCTCTACTGTTTTAGGTGTACCTGTACCTATTTATTTTCGGGAATATTAAATAAAAGTTTAAAAGTATTAGTTATAGCTTTAAACATCTGCAGATTTAAGTCGTATACATAGCATACGTGTAATTCAAAACATATACAATCCGTGTTTTATATAGTATCAAAGCAATGAACGCGGTACAGTTCTATTTCCACAGGAGTCTGAAGGTTTATCGTCCAAAAAAAAAAAAATCCGGAAAAAAATTCCATCCTCAACTAAATATTTTTTGACAATAAAAACCAGACTTCTGTGCTATTATCAATCTATTACTCGTTTTATTATTGAAATTATAATAATATCAGATATTGGTTAGATATAATATAATTGCCCAACCTGCCGTTGAATAATGTAAGCGAAATGATTTTATTTTATGATTTATTGGTAAAATAATTCCCGTGATAAACATTAAATTAGAGGACTAAAACAATGATATTTAAGAAAAAACGCGAGAAGAAGAGGATTCTAAACACTTCATCGCATAACAAATATTTTTCATGCATGCCACCTCGATCGCTAAATTCTGTCATTTTCAAAAGTATGCCAGTCAAGAAATATTACGAACTAGTCGCATTTAACTGATTGAATGAATATCAAATTTCCGATTTAACTTTTCCCCCTTACGGAAAATTTCTGTATTAATTAATTTACTTAGTATATGATTCAAAACAACAAGGCGTTTACATGCATAATTATTATACCCCGCTTGAAAAGTCGGAGGGGGGGGGGGGCACATGTATATAGTGATTGAAATGTCCGTCCGTCCTTCTGTTATACACACCGCTTATCCCCAACTCCTCTTATACCACTGAATAAATTTTCATGAAAATCCACAGATTTTTTTACGTAGTGCCATAAGATTGTACACCTCTGGTCCTATTTTACTTTTTGGTCGGTTACATATTTCGGATTTCCCTTGATTACAAAACACGGGCAACGCCATTCTTTTTATAATATTGAAGGGTACCCGTCTCTAACCCGCAACTCCTCCTATACCATAGAATAAAATTAAATGAAGTACTTTCATTTATTATTTATTATAAATAATGCCATTTTTCACCTCCAAATATATTTTTTGGTTTAACACTTATTTCATGGTTTGCCATTATAATGCATGGTATGGGGGAGGGGGTATCATTTAGTGAGCTCAGTGTTCACAGTACTTCTAGTTGATGATTTACTATTTATATTTCCAATGTCTTTGTCCGAGATAAAATTACAAAGAGTTGAAATACTTTATTTCTACATAAATCTATTGTTTCACCGATAGGCGCGTTTTAAAAAGATCATGCGCGGCGGGACAAATTAAGACAGAAGCGGGACTTACAGTAGCACATGGATTTGCGGAATCAAGATCATGTACATGACTGTAGTTACATGTATAAGGAAAAAATAATATTTTTTATGGCGATGAACAATCAACTGCCTAGTGTGAAAATTTTATGCGGTGTAATTCTGCAAAATAACACGCAAGCCACTCGATTGATCACAATATAAAAGCAAAATTTAGACAGTTATTCATAATTTAATCAAAAATTCTATTCCATATCAAAATTTAAAAAAAGACAAAATTAATATATTTCATTTGAAATTTGGATTAATGTTATAAAAAAAATTAAAATAAACCCTAGAAGGTACATGTAGAATGGCTTTAATAAATCAGTAATAAATTACCCGCTATTTGTATATACTTGGTATATATGTTCTTCTAAAACTCTTTGATTTTTACAAAAAAAACCCCACTTTAATTGTTGTACAGAGTATACAGTAATTAATTGTATTTCACAATTTTTTTCTGTCTTTATATTTAGAAAGAAAAAAAAAGAATTCACAAATCTTCACAACCCAGTTGTATCTTGTTCATTGTTGTTGCCGAGGACTTTTTTTGAAATATTTGGGAGCAATTTCTTTCACATTTGGAAAGATTTATCGTTATTCTGTATTAAAACAAGAAAGTTGACAGCTTGGCCTACGTGCATCGAGGGCCATGATTATCGAATGAATTCTATAAGATTTTCAATTGAACAAATCTTTACACGAAGAAATATTTTAGTATTGTGAAAGTATGCTTTATATTACAAAGATAATTGATATTGAACAGAAGTCGTTTGCTTCTCCCAGCAATTTTCCATCAATGAAAGTTACTGTTTGTTTTATATTTCACTGTGAAATATAAAACAACAAGTTACTTTCATTGGTGGAAAAATACTAAACAGTTATTACTAAGTACTACTAAATTATTATTGTATTGTATGTATACAATAATTAAAATAAAAGATTTAATAAGTAAAAAAAAATATTCTAGGAATACTCAGTGATATACATTCATTATCAGTATTAACGTTACGACGAAAGGTTAAAAACGTGTTCACTCTGAAAACTTTTGACGTTTGACGTTAGTGCGAAAGTAACAGGACGTCATTATTTACCTGTTAAAGTATTAGTAATATAAATGAAGGAAAAACTTACTTAGAGTTGACGTAGGGTCATAAAAATTCATATTTGGTAACTTCTAACCTTGTTCTATTAAAATCCATGGAAAACTAAAAATGTGTAAAAATTGCCATAAGGACCTTTTCTCATGGGGCCAATCATAAAAGGAAAATATATCAAGTACTATACCTCAACTCCTTTTATTTTTCATTAAAATCAATCCACGATTGTCTATAATTTATCCATTATTTATATTGAATAATTGTTTATATTTACTGACATTTCCATTTTCCAGCATACAGATTTATATATAATAACCCCATTGTAAATTACAGATGAAATAAGAAATAAATTACCAACTAAGTATGTATTATATATTATTAAAGAATATTTATTTTATTTCTGTTTATTTTAACGCATGTGGAATATTCCATGTACGAGTGAATAGGTCTCTAGTGATGACGTATTTACGCATCTTATGAACGATAACTCATTATATGAACGATAACTCATGTTCGACTTCTTTTACGCCATATCTTCTAGTCATTACCTTAAATGAACCCAGTGAAAAATGGAGACTCCCCACAGGTGAATACAAATTACTTGCGTGTTCGATTAGGAGATTTTAATGTGACAAATACCTCCCATTTTTCAAAAGTACGCAGTACTTTAAAACACACAAAAATTTAAAAATGAGAAAACAAACCTGAATTTTTTCAAATTGCAAACTATTTACATAAATTTACAAACGACTAAGATAATCTGCACCTACATTCTCCTTTCCCTTAATA
>NW_026931101.1:0-44813 GCF_032062105.1 Saccostrea cuccullata | reverse complement strand
GTACACAAGGAGAGGCTGATCAACTCACATTTTGTACAATGAAAAATGTCTTTTGTTCTCAAATAAAATATTTTTTGCAGATATATAAAAGACCGTAAACTTGAATGCTACGTCTTTTTTACTTTTTTATTAATATAATGTCCGTATATTCTCCAGAAAATTGATATTGTTTTGTATTTGTAGATATGTAAAGTTAGGTACTAGTAACTGGCTACTAGTAGCTGGCTACGACAAGTGGTAAAGTCAGCTACTGGTAGCTGGCTACGAGAAGTATGTAAAGTTGGCTACTTGTAACTGGCTACGACAAGTAAGTAAAGTTGGCTACTTGTAACTGGCTACTAGTTAATGACTTGAACCTGATATTATTGATAAAAACAATTTCTGAGGTTTTCAACTTAATCTGGCACTGAATTTACCAAGATATCAGTAGTACTTAATAAACTCAGCTACTGGTACCTTTTGTGTAAAATTATGCAATTTTGCGATACAAATGTTGAAATTCTTGAAGTAGCTGGAATTTTACCCCGCTGATATCCACTGATATTGTTGATAAAAACGATCCCTGAGCTTTTCAACATGATCTGGCACTGAAGTTACCAAGATATCAGAGTAATAAACGCAGCTACTGGTACCTTTTGTCTAGAATTATGCTATTTTGTGAAACAAATGTTAATATTTTTGAAGAAGCTGGATTTTTACCTCGCTGATATCAACTGATATTGCTGATAAATACAATCTCTTAAATTTTCAACATGATCTGGCAGTAAAGTTACCACGATATCGTTAGTAATGAACTCAGCTACTGGTATCTTTTGTTTAAAATTGTGCACTCTTTGGATACAATTTTTAATATTTTTTAAAGAAGCTGGATTTTTACACCGCTGATATCCACTGATATTGCTTATAAAAGCATTTTTTAAGCTTTTCCAGATGACCTGGCACTAAAGTTACTAAAATATCTGCATTAATAAACTTAGTTACTAGTACCTTTTGTGTAAAATTATGCTATTTTTGCATACAAATCTTGATATTCTTGAAGTAGCTGTTTTTTTACCTTGCTGATATCAACTGATACTGCTGATAACATTAATCTTTAGGATATTCCACATGATCTGGCAGTAAAGTTACCAAGATATCGTTAGTAATAAACTCAACTTCTGGTACCTTTTATTTAAAATTATACTATTTTTGGAGACAAATGTTCAAATTTTTAATTTGTTTTTTTTACCTGAGTTTTTTTTAACTGATATTGCTTATAAAAATAATATCTAGGATATTCCAAATGATCTGGCAGTATAGTTACCAAGATATCGTTAGTAATGAACTCAGCTACTGGCAACTTTTGTGTAAAATTATGCTATTTTTAGAGATAAATGTGATATTTTTGAAGTAGCCGGTTTTTTACCTCGCTGATATCAACTGATACTGCTGATAAAAATAATCTCTAGTGTATTCCACATGATCTGGCAGTAAAGTTACCATGATTTCGTTAATAATGAACTCAGCTACTGGTACCTTTTGTGTAAAATTATGCAATTTTGGGATACAAATGTTGATATCCTTGAAGTAGCTGGAATTTTACACAGCTGATATCCACTAATATTGTTTATAAAAGCAATCTCTAAGCTTTTCCTACGGGTCACTGTAGCCTAGTGGTAGAGCGTTCGCTTCGTGATCGGGAGGCCCTGATTCGATTCTCGTTCGCGGTGCCGCGTCATACCTAAGACGTAAAGAAAGGTATTGACTGTTCCTTCGCCAAGCGCTCGGCACTAGAAGTGAAAGTCACGGGTCTTTCGGATATGACCTTAAAAACGTAGGCGCTGGCACGATAAAGAACCCTCACTGCTCAATGGCCCTGAGTGCCGAGTATAGGTCTAAATTTGAAGCCCTTCAGCGGCATACGGTGACGTCTCCATAGGAGGGAAAAATTTTCAAGAGGGACGTTAATTAATATACAATCAATCAATCAATCAATCTAAGCTTTTCCACATGATCTGGCCCTGACGTTACTAAGATATCTGCAGTAATAAACTCAGCTTCTAGTACCTTTTGTTTAAAATTGTGCAATTTTTTGGAGACAAGTCTTGATATTCTTGAAGTAGCTGGATTTTTACACCGCTGATATTAACTGATATTGCTGATAACAACAATCTCTGAGATTTTCCACATGTTCTTGTCCTAAAGTTATAGAGATATCCGTAGTAATAAACTCAGCTACTGGTACCTTTTGCTTAAAATTATACTATTTTGTGATGGAAATGTTGATATTATAGAAGTACCTTGATTTTTACACCGCTGATATCCACTGATGTTGTTTATAAAAACAATCTTTGAGCTTTTCCTGATGATTTGGCACTAAAGGTATAAATATTTCATTAGTAATAAACTCAGCTACTGGTACCTTTTGTGCAAAAAATATGCTATTTTGGAGACAATTCTTGATATTCTTGAAGTAGCTGGATTTTTTACATCGCTGATATCAACTGATATTGCTTAAAAATAAAAGAATATTCATCAATAAATTTCTAATTTACGTACTTTTACGATTGTTCATAAAATACGAAGCGTTCCGTAAAATGCCGTAATCTTGACAAGTTACAAGAAAAGATATAATGTTTGATAGAGGTTTTTTCCACTAAATGACAGGTTCGTTTTGTAAAACTAAGTTGATAAATGAAATGTGCAAATCAAGAAGTAGTCAAATTCTTTAAAAAACTATAAGCAAGCAGTAAGGGAGATTAATAGAGCAATTTTGGTGTCTAATCAGTTTTGTTACTACGACACAAATATGCGTATTATGGTATTTAACCGGGCGTATAACACCAATATGAACTGTATTCTTTATAAACTGGGAAAACTTTTAACAGATAAAATATAATTTTAAAATGTGCAAATAAATAAAATTTTGTATTTAAAGAAACATAAAAAATAAGACATTTTTAAGAAAACAGAAATGTGGAATATCCTAGAGATTATTTCTATCAGCAATATCAGTTGATATAATGGAGATAAAAAACCAGTTACTTCAAAAATATCAACATTTATCTCTAAAAATTGCATAATTTTAAACAAAAGGTACCAGTAGCTAAGTTCATTTCTAACGATATCTTAGTAACTTTACTGCCAGATCATGTAGAATATTCTAGAGATTATTTTTATCAGTAATATCAGTTGATATCAGCGATTTAAAAATTCAGCTACTTCAAGAATATCAACATTTGTCTCAAAACATAGCATAGTTCATTACTAACGATATCTTGGTAACTATACTGCGAGATCATGTGGAATATTCTAAAGATTATTTTTATCAGCAATATCAGTTGATATCAGCGAGGTAGAAAACCAGCTACTTCGAATATATCAACATTTATTTCTAAAAATAGCATAATTTTAATCAAAATGTACCTGTGGCTTAGTTCATTACGAACGATATCTTGGTAACTTTTCTGCCAGACATGTGGAATATCCTAGATATTATTTTTATCATCAATATTAGTTGATATCAGGGAGGTAGAAAAAACAAGCTACTTCAAAAATATCAACATTTGTCTTAAAAAACATACTTTTAAACAAAAGGTACCAGTACCCGAGTTCATTACTAATGATATCTTGGTAACTTTACTGTAAGATCGTGTGGAATATCCTAGAGATTATTATTATAATCAATATCAGTTAAACAACTCAGGGTAAAACCCAGCTACATTAAAAATATCAACATTTGTCTCACAAAATAGCATAATTTTAAACAAAAGGTACCAGTAGCTGAGTTCATTACTAACAAAATCTTGGTAACTTTACTGCCAGATCATGTGGAACATACTAGAGATTATTTTTGTCAGCAATATCAGTTGATAATAACGATTTCAAAATCCAGCTACTTCAAATATATTAAGATTTTTCTCTAAAAATAACATGATTTTAAACAAAAATTACCAGTAACTGAGTTCATTTCTAATGATATCTTGGTAACTTTACTGCCAAATCATGTGGAATATCCTAAAGATTATTTTTATAAGCAATATCAGATAAAAAAAAACTCAGGTAAAAAATCCAGCTACTTTAAAAATATGAACATTTGTCTCCAAAAATAGCATAATTTTAAACAAAGGTACCAGTAGCTGAGTTTATAACTAACGACATCTTGATAACTTTACTGCCAGATCATGTGGAATATCCTAAAGATTATTTTTATCAGTTATATAAGTTGATATTAGCAAGGTAAAAAAAAGCTACTTCAAGAATATCAAGACTTGTATGCAAAAATAGCTTAATTTTACACAAAAGGTACTAGTAGCTGAGTTTATTACTGCAGATGTTTTAGTAACTTCAGTGCCAGATCATCTGGAAAAGCTTAAAAATTGCTTTCATAAACAATATCAGTGGATATCAGCGGTGTAAAAATCCAGCTTCTTTAAAAAATATCACAAATTGAATCCAAAAATTGCACAATTTTAAGCAAAAGGTACTAGTAGCTGAGTTGATTACTTTCGATATCTTGGTAACTTTACTGCCAGATCATTTGGAAAATCTAAGAGATTGTATTTATCAGCGAGGTAAAAATCCAGCTACTTCAAGAATATTAACATTTGTCTCACAAAAAAGCTTTATTCTAGACAAAAGGTACCAGTAGCTGCGTTAATTACTCTGATATCTTGGTAACTTCAGTGCCAGATCATGTTGAAAAGCTCAGGGATCGTTTTTATTAGCAATATCAGTGGATATCAACGATTTAAAAATCCAGCTACTTCAAGAATATCATACATTAGTTTGGTATTATGAAATTGCATAATTTTACACAAAAGGTATCAGTAGCTGAGTTTATCAAGTACTACCGATATCTTGGTAAATTAAGTGCCAGATCATGTTGAAAACCTCAGAGATTGCTTTTATCAACAATACCAGGTTCAAATCATTTACTAGTAGCCAGTTACAAGTAGCCAACTTTACTTACTTGTCGTAGCCAGTTACTAGTATCCAATTTTACATACTTCTCGTAGCCAGCTACTAGTAGCCAGTTACTAGTAGCTATCTTTACATGTCTTGTGTTTGTATACAGATTCCTTCAAAAAGTAATAGAAGGGCCCTAATGAATCGATTACTTTTTCTGATGTATTAAGGACAGATGATGCAAGGGCATACACTCAATGTATCTTGCCCAGGTTTCTTAAATAAACTCTAGAGGCATTCAGATATTTGAAAGGTGCTGCAAACCTCATGAAATCTTGCACATGAATTCGTTATAGCCATATCTAAATTATTCAACCTGTCGTCCAACCTGTCGTCCAACAAATTTAATTTTAGAAATTAAATAAGGGAATCCATATAGGTTCGCAGTACTTTTCACAAACTACATATAATGTTGAAAAGGATTACAAATTAAACTAAGATTTTTAACTTGGTTATGCCCTTGCAAAATTGAAATATATAGTCGACCTCTAAACTGCAAGTATAATAGCTACAATCATGTGACCTCGACATCACGTGACAAGTCTTAATAAAAAAATATAGATGTCTTCAATATGTAGATTTGAGCCATATTCACATTTTATTATTTTTTTTATACATGTATCAATGAAGTCCTAGAAGAATCGCCCATCCTTATAAAGTTTGTATTTTTTATCTTTAAAAAAGTCCCCCATATTTCCATTTGTAGCCTTAACTGCACTGCGTTTGTATTAATTGATTTAAGCTATAGAATGCAGTAATATGTAGAATACACTTAACAAAACTTCTAAGTGTTCACTTTAATAAATGTTTTTATTTAAAAACTACTTTATAGAATTGTATGATATTTTCATATTATTACAACAAATGAGTCTTCTCAACAATTGTAGAAAGAAAATAAACTATCACCGATGAAAACCAATGTTCCGTGACGAAGCTTAAAAAACAATAAATCTGTACTTTGCGGCACGTGTTCTGTGTAATAAGCATCTTATTGTGATCATTCTCAAATTCTAGAAACTGGTTTCAATGGTTTGCAAGATCTATGCAGTAGGTGTGGCAGCAGAGGTGTCAATCTCCTATTCAGGGGTACATGGTATCCATTACGCTTCTTTCTTTACTTTAATTTTGTGCAATTTACCGGGGGCCACGTTTTGTACACTAAGTGCAATCATTCTTTGAGTTTGAGGGGAAACCTCCAGAAAAAAAAATGAAATGAGAGTCCACCAAGCAATAGAACATTAAGGACAGATGGTACAAACAAAAAATGGATGCCTGGATTGGTATATTTTTTTTATCTAATTTCATTGCAAATTATGTAAATAATAAATTTCTAGAAGAAGATGAAGAAGTTGTAAATTTTCTATGATGTTCAAAATTCTACCCTTCTGAAACCATCCTTATTATTCTATACACTGAACCAAACTTCTAAGTGTTCACCTAACATTTTTTTTGTTTTAAAGAACAAATGCATACAATAAATAATTTCTTTAATTCATGGTTAATGATGCATATTTCATATGTTACGTAAATTTCATGTAAGTATCTCGTCGGAATTTTAAGCAAAGTGTTAAGGAAATGACGTACCCTCAAAATGAAAATTCACACAAAATAATCTCTATGGAGTAAGACCACCACTTGCTCTAATTATTGCATGACATCCTTTACTGTTGGATACCATGTACATGTACCCCTGAATAGGAGATTGACACCTCTGCTGGCACACCTACTGCATAGATCTTTGCAAACCATTGAAATTTTGTGGAAAGGGGGGGGGCTTTGATATTCCTTTTAAAAATCCCAAATGTGTTCAATGGGATTCAGATCTGGAAATTTGACATTGCATCATCACATAGATGCCTTTTGGACAATATCCTTGCGCGTTTAGCACGCAAATGCACCGCTTTAAGCGTGATTCAGACTGCTTGAGCTGATATTTGACTGTCACGAACTCCGATTTCTTATCATTTTCATACGATTGAAATTGTTTGTTTTCATGTTTCTAAGATTGTTTCAGGACAATTAAACATTCATCTAACCTGGTGTGACGCGAAAATTTGACCACAGACGTAAATCAATGTCACTTCCGGTTTGATTAAATTTTGTCCAAAACTTTCAAATTGTTATAAATTGGCGATGAAAAATGACGCACAGCTTATTGAAAAATGTGTTTTAATGGATTTTGATACGTGTTTTTAATTTTTAAAAGGAATATCAAGGACAATTAAGCACTAAAATAAAAGTAAGTAAAAGTGGCGCATTGGATATCAACATTCCAATGGCTCTCTCTCCTATCTCAATGGTCATTTTTTCCAATGTTTCATGTTTTTTAGTGAAACCAGTTTCTAGAATTTGAGAATGTTCACAAAAAGATGCTTATTACACAGAACACGTGCCGCAAAGTACAGATTTATTGTTTTTTAAGCTTCGTCACGGAACATTGGTTTTCATCGGTGATAGTTTATTTTCTTTCTACAATTGTTGAGAAGACTCATTTGTTGTAATGATATGAAAATATTATACTCAATTCTATAAAGTAGTTTTTAAATAAAAACATTTATTAAAGTGAACACTTAGAAGTTTTGTTAAGTGTATATATATTGCATTCCGAAACTTCATAAGAATCCTTACAAACAAAAATACATTGCAGGTTCCAGTACATGTTCAACCAAGCCTCTCACATTACTCTTCACTAAGATATTGACAGTAATGAAGGAAAAACTTTAAGAGTACTGTGCAACTATATATTCAAGAAGTTGTTTGAATCAGATGTGGATACTAAAAAACTCTAAAGAGCTTTTGGACAATTTGAAATTACAAGACTTTACAAAAATCAGCAGCTTATTAAAACGTACGACTTTGTACACTTTATACAACTTTATACACAACAATTCCCAACGACAAATTAAAATCCAGGCTTTTAGATATCATTGACAGCTGCTTTTTCAATAAAAATGGAACTTGTAAATTTACTTATCTCGTCATTGGTAATTTGCAAAATTATTTTGTTAAAACAGATTCTGATTGCACACATAATTTCTCTGAAGTTGACATCAAGAAGATGTTTAAGTTTCTGATTGGCAATATCTATGAAGTTTTTGGAGACCAGGTATTCCACCAATCTATTGGAATTTCCATGGGTACAAATTGCAATCCGTTATTAGCAGACTTATTTTTATATTCATATGAAGCAGAATTTATGCAAAATCTTATGCGTGAAAAGAAGAAAACACTTGCTGTAGCCATAAACTCGACCTTCAAATATATCGACGACGTATTGTCAATTAATAATGGTAATTTCCATTCCTACGTCGATACGATATAACCTGGTGAGCTTGAGATAAAAGATACCACAGAGTCCGACACTTCTGCTTCATACTTGGATATTTTACTTGAAAAAGACACTAATGGTAATCTGACAACCAAGCTATATGATAAACGTGATTACTTTAACTTTTCTATCGTCAACTTTTCTTACTTATGCAGCAATATACCTTTATCACCTGCATACGGTGTATATATATCTCAGTTGATTCGATACGCAAGAGCATGCTCTACGTATGAACGATTTCTAAACCGAGGTAAATTATTGACAAGCAAGTTGATGAAACAAGAATATCATCAGTCCCGTTTCAAGTCATCATTTCGTGAGTTCTATGGTCGATACAATGACCTTGTCAGCAAATACAATTTATCATTGAGTCAAATGCTGACTGGCGTTTTTCATACCAATTGTTAGTCCATTATATACACTGAATTGACAACGGATTTTTCCGTTATTTCCTGATCATGACAAGGAGCACACGGCGGGTGTGATCGGTCAGCAGGGGATGCTTACTCCTCCATGGCACCTGATCCCATCTCTGATGCTTCGGTGGTCCGTGTTTGCTCTGCTCTTATTTTGTATTGTTTTATGGACTTTGAGATTAAACACTGTTCGTTATCTCCATATCCTTCTTCTTTTTATCTTTTCTTCATAAATAACGCATTGCAGGGGAAAAAGGTTTGATTTGTATCTCCCTGTACATTTTTGGAGTTTTGCTACTTATTTTTTGCTAGCATAGTTCTATCAGAGCTACAGTTCCCTGAATGTCTCTCCAAGGAAGTATTTTTCGTAAATTTGAAATGTTGTTATCAATTTTAATGAACAAACTTTTAGATTGTGCATATTACAGGAACATATATTATATTTTTTTTTTAATAAAAAAGTGCTTTTAATAACATTTATTGAGCTCTTAAACAAGGTACATGTTACTTGTTTATTTTTATTTTCATTTTTTTAGTTTTATGTTGTAGATATATTCTTCCGTAAGAACTGTACACATTATACAAGCAAACAATTGTGCAAAATATTTTAATATTTGGATTTGATCCTACGGTACTCAGGAACTTGAATATGTTGTTTATGCACACGAATCCTGGCTCTCAATGTGGTCCCAGTTTCATCGATGTAGAAATGATTGCATCCTCCGCAAGTAATAACATATATTAAATTACGAATTGTTCACTTTGTCACGGATTTTGTAGATTTCCTTATCTTGGAAGGACAGAATATGCTTCTGAGGTTTTGGGGCTGCCTTCTGCTGTTTATAAACTTGAATTTTGAAAGAACATTCAACATTTCTTCATCCGTTTTGAGGATTTTGTTCACATTTTGAACGATAGGAGTAATATGTTGGTTGTTAGGATTTTAAGCTGTGATTAGTGGTTATATTTGAAAGATATGATATTTTTCTCATCATTAGGAGTTGGATTAATTAATTCTAGTCTGTCTAGTTCTTTTGTTTTTCTGATGCTGTCGTTAATTAAGCATAAAGGAAAATTTTTGTCTGTGAGATATATTTTCAATTCATCCAGATGTTGATTTCTGGTATCCTCCTAACTGACTATTGTGCATATTCGTCGGGCTAGGTTGTAAGGTATTGCTCTTTTAATCTGTCATTGGTGGGAAGATCCAAAATGCAAATGTTGATGAGTGTCAGTATTCGTATAGAATATATCATTTTCTCTTAAGATATTCGCAAAATTGTTCATAAAATATAATACATATATTTGTCTGTGTAAACATTTTTTTTTTCTGCAATGCACTGCCAGGCTAACAAAATTGACTCAACAAAATCAAGGATTTTGATTGGATAACTCTGACAAGCAAAATAAAGTGCGATTTTGCAATGAAAGGTTCTATGGTAATTGCGCTGCAATAAGGGCGCATATCCTGCAGACTGCGCAGGGATATGCAGAATTATCCTTAGGTGTAAAATATAATATATTTCTCATAGCGGCATAAATTGAATTATCTGTGATAATATTGTTTCAGATTGGTAATGATAAATTTTAAAGGGCAACTTACTAGTATTCAGTAAAAAGTCAAATACTCATTTGCTTAACAGCTAACCTTTAAGAATCTAATTTTTATTTGCTTATGAAACAATATATGATGCAAAAAAGAGTATATAAGGATTACACGAGAAATTTAGGAGACCAAAGAGTAAGGTTAAATTGTATGTGTATAGAACAAAGGTAAGTGAATAAGATCTGCGAGAAAAAATAACATATAATAAATGAGAGTTATTCAGCGCTAATGAAAGGTGAAAGCAAGCAAACACTGATAATATAAGGGAAATAACGATATTCATTTGTCTATGAATGTTGTTTGTAACAGAGGAGTTTTTTAAAGCCTTTACCTTTTTGATATGAAAAATCATGATTGCACAGATAGCAAGCAACCCCAAACAGCTACGAAAAATAATGAATGTAATCTGAGTGGCGTCCGATCGATCGACTGAATCTTCAATAATCGTTTCTACCATCATTAGTATGAAAGCTGAAAAGAGGGAAGAATAGATCCAAATCATTACAGAACATGCCATCACAATTGGCACAGTTAGTCTGACTTTGCTCTGTAAGGGATGGACTATCAATAAATATCTGACCAAAGCAAGAAACACAATGTGTGCAATGGAACAATTCGTGATTGTTTCACCTACAAAAACAACAGTTATGAACCCGAAAATACTTTTGTTACAAACATGTTGAATTAGAACATAAGCAAATAAACTGGAAAATTTTTGTACACAAATGCTTAGGACATTTAGAGTATCTGGCAATGCAAGGCACCCGATGGCAACAAATGTTGAAGTATGAAATCTTTCACAGCACAAAATTTTGAAGATGGTGACAACATTTCCTACGAACCCCAGAAATCCGATAAACAATATCAGCATCACGATTGATTTCTCAAATCCTGCCGATGTCTTTGCAATAACTGTTGAATCAAACAGATAGAATGATAAAGTGAAACCACAATAGTCATCTGCAAAGACATTATCTGTTTTGTCCTTGCTTTCCTGAAGAGTTCCGTCCGTTGAAGACAGCATTGAGAACCAAACTGAGCTATAATTGTTGTATTGTTCCGTTTCCTCAAGAATTTTAGATAAATTCCCATTTGAGGCTATGGAAGTGTCTGCACTAGGTTGAACATTTTCTCTTGTATAAAATGCGATTTCGAGACGAACTGTAAAATATTCCCATTAAGAAAAAAATGATACATTATTTTTTATCAATAAAATTAAACAAAATAATAATGGTTAACACAAATATATCAAGTTATATAAAAAAGACTGCTTTAAAAAATATTTCTAATTAAGATACCTTTCCACGTATTAGTTTGGCAACGCAGCACAATTTATCAACTATTGTGTTGACATCCGTTGTCATTCAATGTTAGCTATGATATGCCAGAGGATACAACTGATATACGTTATATCATCTTTTCCGAGAAACCAGTTTAAAGAAGGCTTAGTGTTTACTACTTTTGATTATCTATACAATATATGGTCTTATGTCTCAAAGAATTTTTAAAACAGAATCCTTGATTGTATGAACAAAATGAATAAAACCATTGGATTTTTTTCTCTACCTAATATCTTGGTGAGCATTTTTGCGTTATTCGTTTGAGTAATTGATAAAAAAACAAGATGTGTTTGTGAAACACTATGTGCCCGGCGGCAACAAAGTTAAAAAATCTATTATTAGCATATAGGCCACAGTCAAGGTCACAAGGAAATTGATCTTGGTGTCACTTGAAAGAACTTAATTAGTTGAGTATGCATACCAAATACGAAGTCTCACCCATCCATGGTTAAAAAATTATAGCGAAGGTTAAAGTTTGCAGACAAACAGACAAACAGACAGACAGACAGACAGGACAAAAACAATATACGCCTCGGATCTTTCGATCCCGGCGCATAAAAAATAAAGATTCACTTAAAATACATTTCAAATACAATATAGAGTAGAAGGAAAATATTAGGTCCGTATTTCATATAGTATCTTTATTTTAGAAAATCACACTGAGGCGCCAGTGTTCTTTGTTTTCCCTTTATATTGTATCTATTTTGCCTGCGTTAAATAATGACTTAAAAAATAATGCGATACGACAAACAGGCTGTTTCACAATATATCTCACATATCTATAGACAGATAGATAAATGACAACAAACGCTCTATTATACATTTTGTATATCATTTGAATCAGCATATATTCAAAATTATTTATATGAGTCAGACGTATCCACTTCAGTTATAGCAACACATCCTAAAATGTTATTTTCCAAGTGTTTTCCCAACATTGTCCTGAATAACTTTAGAGACTAATCATGTATAGAAATCTCTGGCCACTGTTTTGTAATCTTCACAGGATACCTGAGACTTTTTTTGTTTTATATCTGGCTTTGTAGGACCCCAAACGTGCATGCCTATTTTTATTTCCAAGTTAATACATTAAAAAAAAATATGTCATTTCAGAACTACGGTATGTGTTAATTAGTGTCCACTTCTTTCGCTCTTCCTTTCCCTTAATCTTGCAAACGTTTACTGGCTCTGAACGTCATTGGCTTTAAATGCTGAAATCTTGTATGAAGACACATTTTACTCACATTTAAGATTTCTGAATACACTAGATATACTTACAGGCATAGTTACAATCCATATCCCAAAACTTAGACATAAAGTTCATGAGTACTTTACTTTGATATTTTTCTCATCTCTTGGAGGGATTTAACTATCTTTCATCTTTACATTATAATTATTTTTCATATATAAAAACTAGACAGCAATTTCTGGTCTGGATATTTTTCATCATCTCACCCTGTGCCATATTTAGGATGTCGTACTTAAAGTAAAAGTCTGCGACAAAAATGTGCTTCATGTTGTACTCCGTTTTGAGAACAGCTGAAATTATGACATCACAGATTAGATCATCAGTTATTTCCTGGTATAAATTATAACTTATCCGATACTTTACAATATCATAAATTTACATCAATATGGTATCCTAAAGTTGATTGGTATTTTTGGTATCATGCTCGATATTCAGATTATGCCCATTTAGATGTGTGACATATATTGTCAAACACCCTGAACGTATTCATTACCTACATTGTAAATACTGCCTTCCTGATTTTGTTTTTCTTTTTAACAACCCATTTCTTTCAAAAATGTTTTTTTTTTTTGTTATAAAAAAGATATACCTTTATCTTCAAAGGTCTGAGGAATTCATTATTCTACACCTACCCAAACTCATCCTGAGGCTATGTTTGGATCCGGTAAGAATGTAGCCTCGGTTTTAACTAAGAATATGTTTAGAAAGAAAAATAAAATTGTCTGATAAGTTGAATAAATCAATAGTAACTATTCAAATATCAGATTTGTAAAGCTTTGAACTTAAAAAAACCACCAACTGTAATGATTGTTGATTTTTTTCAAACCCAGTTAATTGATCCAGACTACAGTGTATATAAAACAGGGAATTTTTGCGAATTCTGAAAAAAAGTGTCGAATTCAAATAAATAGATGAAAAGTATATTTTCAAAATAATATAAAGGAATATTCTTTGAAAAATAAATTTGTCCTGAAGTTAAACTGTAGCATTTCACTCTGTTAACAGAACAAGGCAAATGATGAGATATTAAAGGGATTTAACTTCACTTCGATCAGCTGTTCATGTTCCTCAGTGCAAAATCACATATCGTTTCTATGCACTGACGCGTTAATTAACACGGATATAGTGTTTTGTACGAATGAAACATATGGAGATAACGAACAGTATTCAAGATCAAAAGTCGAAAAAACAATACAAAACAGGAGCAGAGGAAACACAGACCTCACAAATATTAGAGGTAGTCCTTAATACCATCTCAAAGATGGTTAAACATTATTGCGTGGCCTTACATTTGTGGGTCTAAGGCATATAATCGAAGCCTGAAGAGAAACACAGGAGAAATATTTTCTGTATCATCGATTTCAAGAATGGGTTTCATAAATGACATGGAAATTCTTTTATTTCATGTTTTACATGTTTAATGGATAACAGTTGTATACTGTATACAGGGTTATTTTCGCCCCGTCTTATTTTCGCCATTTCACGCTTACAAACAATTTTGCCCGTTTTAAATTCGCCCAGTCATAGTTTTGTTTAAAAAAATTATACTGTATTCTTTGAATTCGCCCTGTTTTAAATTCCCCCAAATGATAGTAGGGCGAAAGGGGCGAAAATAAAACGGGGGCGAAACTTTCCCTGTATACAGTTTTTATCATATAATATCCATGTCCACTTTCTTTCCATGTTCGGTGAAAGATTAGGATATAGTTCAACACAAAGGACAATACATATCCGGAGGTCCAGCCCCGTGGGGATTCGGGTTAGAAGAGGTTCTCAGTACCCCCTTGCTTGTCGTAAAAGGCGACTAAATCGGTCGGTCCTTCGGATAAAACCGTATAAACCCAGGCCCCACACTATAGGTTCACACTATATCCCCAGTCTTGCTGCAACCTTGTTTTAGTTTATCTCTTTTTTGTGTATGTATTGCGGATGATTCCACGCACATCTTCTTAACATCATTGTCCATTTTTTTTATTTGGTTTTCCTGATTACGGAATTTCTATCAGTGGTGCACCATTTCCAGGTTACCTCTATCTGTTAGTGTTCACACATGGATAACAAAAACAATGCACACATCCCTGTACATTGACGTGTGGTATATATAGAATATCACACTGCTGTTTTGATCTCGGTCCTGGTATAAGCCCTAGCGGTTGGTATCGGCCTACTTCCCAGGCGCTGTCTCACCTAGTCCAAAACGCCTGTATCAGGGCTGATACACAACTAGGTATATGATATATCATCATCTCTAGTCCAGGATTACCAGTCGCTGCTTGCTGCTCCTCATTCTGGCCAGAATTTAAACTTGTGCTGCGGTTTATAGTTTATAACAGGTCTTATCTCTTCATCGGCATTTCTTTCTCACCAATTACTGAACACAAAACAAGAATCAAAATCTCATTCACTATGTGAAAATAGCGCTTGCATGGAATTGAGTTCAAATTCTGTAAGATTTAAACAAACTCGTCTCCTTGTAATTTGTAATTTGAGCAAATAAACTTGCAATATCGAGGTCAGCTGTCAGCACTTCTTAAATATATGAATGTTCCTTGAGTTTATTTATAAAAAATGTTTACATGGTCCAATTCCGATATGACGTCATATTGACAAGACGTATTGTATTGCAAGCATTAAATTTTTTATTATACCCGCACTTTCTAAAGAAAGTTCGGGTATATTGTTGTTACTCATGTCCGTCCGTCCGTCCGTCCGTCTGTCAAACTTTTCTTCCCTAAACTCCTCTTACATTTTACACAGTAGGCTAATCATCTTTTGGGAGATGGTTGGTGGTGTCATGTAGATGTGCAGTAAGGTTTCGGAATTTTGATTTTGCCTTGGGGGGTCAAATGGGGGTCGAAAAATGACGTTTTTTATGCAAAAAGCCTCGTCTTCCCTGAACTCCTCTTACATTTTACACAGTAGGCTAATCATCTTTTGGGAGATGGTTGGTGGTGTCATGTAGATGTGCAGTAAGGTTTCAGAATTTTGATATTGCCCCGGGGGGTCAAATGGGGGTCGAAAAATGACGTTTTTTTTTATGCAAAAAGCCTCGTCTTCCCTGAACTCCTCTTACATTTTACACAGTAGGCTAATCATCTTTTGGGAGGTGGTTGGTGGTGTCATGTAGATGAGCAGTAAGGTTTTGGAATTTTGATTTTGCCCCGTGGGGTCAAATGGGGGTCGAAAAATGACATTTTTAATGCAAAAAGCCCCGTCTTCCCTGAACTCCTCTTACATTTTACACAGTAGGCTAATCATCTTTTGGGAGATGGTTGGTGGTGTCATGTAGATGTGCAGTAAGGTTTCGGAATTTTGATTTTGCCCCGGGGGGTCAAATGGGGGTCGAAAAATGACGTTTTTTATGCAAAAAGCCCCGTCTTCCTTGAACTCCTCTTACATTTTACACAGTAGGCTAATCATCTTTTGGGAGATGGTTGGTGGTGTCATGTAGATGTGCAGTAAGGTTTCGGAATTTTGATTTTGCCCCGGGGGGTCAAATGGGGGTCGAAAATGACGTTTTTTATGCAAAAAGCCCCGTCTTCCCTGAACTCCTCTTACATTTTACACAGTAGGCTAACCATCTTTTGGGAGATGGTTGGTGGTTTCATGTAGATGTGCAGTAAGGTTTTGGAATTTTGATTTTGCCCCGGGGGTCAAATGGGGGTAAAAAAAATGACGTTTTTATGCAAAAAGCCCCGTCTTCCCTGAAATTCTTTTACATTTTACACAGTAGCCTAATCATCTTTAGGGAGATGGTTGGTAGTGTCATGTAGATGTGCAGCAAGGTTTTGGAATTTTGATATTGCCCTGGGAGGTCAAATGGGGGTGGAAAATTACATTTTTTGTGCAAAATGTCCTGTCTTTCCTGAAGTCCTCCTTAATGTTACTCAGAAGCCTTATCATCTTTCAGGAGAGTTAAATATCTTGAAAATTATGTAAAACATTAATGTTAAAGAGTAAAAAAACATTGCAAGCTGGGAAACATCTTGAATTTTTATGAGTAATTAATGTACAAATGTCAAATGTGAGAGTCATATCTCATCTCAATCAAAAGTTATAAGCAAATGCAACATTTTTGAAAAGTAGGTTAGGCTTCAAGGTCAAGGTCACAGAGTAAAAGTCATGATTCATTTGGAAAGATCTTATCACAGGTAATAATATACATGCATAATAATATGAATGCCCTAACTTTTCTCTTTCAAAATGATAAATTTATAACAATTTAATTTTTTTGCAAGTAGGTCAAACTTCTAGGTCATATGTAAAAAAAAAACAAAACATGCCATTCTCACAGGTAAATACAAGTGCATAAGTTTAATATGAATGCCGTGTCTCTTCTCATTCAGTAGATATGACCGTGATAACCAAGGTTAATTTTATTCAGACAGAAGAACAGTCTGACATACAAATGTACATATTTCTATATGAATTGCATGGGTAAAATTGGACCAGTGGTTCTAGAAAAGTTAAAAATGTAAAAAGTTTTCAGACAAACAGATGGACAACATGTCACAACAGACGTTATATGACAAGGAAACCAGAAAAGCTCAAATGAGTGTTTTGAAAGGGTTACAATATGGTTGCAGTACTTGAAAAGCTGGTTTTTTTTTCATGCAGAGATATGCATGACAAACATATTCATGTTTTATATTTTCTTTAGTAATTTGTTTGTTTGTTGTGAATACATAATTCATTGGAATTTTTCCGTCATATGGAGACACCACCAAATAATAATGAAGACAAGATGTGTTTGTGAAACACTGATGTCCCTGTCTGGTAGCCTATGGCGAAGGTTGAAGTTTCTCAAATATATGTCAAACTCAAAGGTCGAGGTCAAATGGTTCAATTGTTGGTATCAGAAAAAAGTCTTGTCACAAGGAATGCACATGTGAAATAAGTAATCCCTAGTACTTCCTCTTCAAAAGTTAATTGCCAAGGTTAATTTTTTAAGTGGTTCAAACTCTACGGTCAAGGTCAAACATATTTATACCTGTTGACAGTTCACAATGAATACACATGTTAAGCATGAAAGCCCTAGCATCTACTGATCAAAATTTAGGCCAAGTTTAAAGTTGGGTATTTTTCTTGTAAAAATGTGTATTCTAGGTCAAGTGATCAGAGGTAAAAATTAATGGTACCCAAATAAAAGGTCTTATTTGTCACAAGAAATAAACCTATAAAATGTGGAAGCCAATTGTATAGCCCATCCCACTTAAAACTTATGGGCAAGGTTATAATTTCTGCAGACAAATGTACAGACATAATATAAATACAAGAAACAAAATATGTACATAATTAGTCAAATGGAAAAAAATATACTATTTAATTGGAATCACAAAATAGATTGTTATTTCAGGGATAGGGAGTGGGTAGGGAGATTGGAAACCCCCCCCCCCCCTGGAATTTCCTTTGTTATTTAAACAAAAAAACAAATAAAAAATGATTTTGGACATCCTCCCCCTAACTAAGAAAACATTGGGTTTTTTTTTTTGTTTATTTGTTTTCAGTGTATGATTTTTTTCTCCTGCTTGTCAGGAAATTCTAGGCATGAATATTTTGACTGAGATGTGAACCCCCCTCCCTACTACCGAAAAAAATTCTGGATCCGCACCAGTATTGGCAGTAACTGAATGTCACATCGACAAGGGGAGATAACTTCACAATACGAAATTCGTCTAGTGTGGCATGCGATGATCTTTGACCCTTTTTGAACTTTAACCTAATCGTTTGGGTTTATTTTACCCCCACTATACTTAAACTTGTACTTACCGACCTCCATAGGTCCTGTAAACTTCATGAAATATAAATCCAATTATAACACAAAATGAATTAATCCAAAGCACACCATTCTGCAGCATGTTATAATGATATTCCATTCGGAAAACCTCCGTGCCGTCGATTCCGTCACCTTATCAGATGAAGTGGGAATCGGCCGAGGTGTACCGAATGGAGTTTAATCTAAAAATATGATAATGGGTGACGCAACGTGATGTGATGTAGAATTTACATGTCAAGAACAAATTTTAAATTAATTCATAACAAACACTGTTTTAACAAAACTGTTCCATCTAGCCTATTCCCAAAAGTATGTACTGTGTGATTGTGGTGTCGAGAGGGGGGGGGGGGTAGTAAATTTAAAAAGGTCCTAATATGAGCAAAACATTTATCAAAATCTAATTTACATTATTAATAGAATTCAAACTGGTATATAATGAATTAAGCATGTAAAATAAATATAAGAGGTTCTGAGTTATAGGTCACAGGGATAATTTCATACCCAATTTTATGAATACATATGTAAATTACAGGCACGTAGCAACCGGGGGGGGGGCTTGGGGGGGCTGCCCCCTTTTTTTCCCAACATTACCTGTACTATAAGAAAATGTCCATTAAAAAGATGGTTGCCCCCTCCCCCCACTTTTAACCACAGTATATACATTGCAAGGAAATATGGGAAAAATTGGAAGTGAAAGTAATTTTGCCTTGAAAAAAAAGTGGCCACCCCCCCCCCCCCACCCCCCACCCCCCATTTCATTTTTTTTCCTTGTTAATTTCTTTAGGTTAGTAAAAAAAAATTCTCAGGTTGCCCCCCCCCCCCCCACTTTCAAAAACGATGCTACGTGCCTGAATTATATAGAATTATTTTGACTTTTTCCTTGGTAAGCCGCCTGTAGGATTGTGTATTTAGAGGCAAACACCTTAGTGCGGGTATTACTGTCTCATGACAGCATCTAGTATCTTACTGTGTTTAGGTTAATTTAAACTGTATGATATAGTAAGTTTTGATGTAATATAGAGATATCCAACATGAAAATAGCAAATTATGTAAAATGTGGTCATTTGAAGACATGACATTTTTGTTTGACTATAGAATAAGCATTTCCGGTAAAGATAAGGTACCACCTCGTTTTGTAGCCTTAGCCATGCTTCGTTGCATTTGACACAGGTCATCGTGACTTAGGCAACCAAATTGATACGATTTGGAGTTAATATTATCTGATACCGCGTTTTGATTTTTAAAACTCAGAAAGGCGTCAATTCTAACAAGTGAATATAGGATCATAAAATGAACTAGACCTTATTTTTGTCGTTCAACAAAAACGGAGGGCTTTTCGATCCCTTAAAATAAAGAATCTTAAAAGAAAATCAATATTACACGGTAAAAAAATCATATAATACAATTTAGCAAAAGCTCTTTTGAGATCAATACATAATTGGAAACATAACATTTCTCTTTGTACTTTACTGTCTACTCAAAGAGACATAACTCTTTCGTGGTAATTAAACACATACAAAAATGTACTGTTTTTCAATCCACTAAAACTCCTATAAGGGCTTAAAAAGTGATCCCACGGCCCATAATTTTTAAATTATACTCTTTATGCTTGTTACAATTCAAAAATTAGTTTGAAGATTGGTTGAGAATTAAAAAATGTACAGGGAAAAAGCTGTTTTCTGTACTGACCCCTAAAATCCTTTTATTTTAAGGATTTTTGTTTTCAACGCCTAATCCTCTGGAGACAATGCTTGAGTCAATATTCTTATGAAATTTCACTTGCCCACTTCTTGAGATAATGGAACAAACGTGTTTTAAAATTCAACATAGAAATCTCCATAGGCAATTTTAAGGGACTCATAAAACCGGAAGTACTCTTCAGATACATACCACAATTAAAACATAGAGTCCATATAACGTTACAAACAGATGGACAAAGAGAGATAACTCTTAAACAAATATTTTCTAAAAGACTAAAAAATGCAATATTTCAGGTCTCTACAACACCTATAAGGGGTCAAAAAGTGACCCCACGGACCATATTTTTTAGACTGCCCTTTTAATCCTTAAGTGAAATCTGAAAACTATTTGAAAATTTATTGAGAAATAAAAAAGTTACAGGCAAAAGTCCGTTTTCAATGTTGGCCCCTAGAAATCCCCTATTTTCCAGAATTTTAATTTTTTAATCTGATGATGTCACAACAGCATCAGCGTCATTCCATATACAAAATATTACAAGAAAATCTTAATTACTTCAAGAGATAATGTGGCACGTTTAATTGCAATTTAAAATAAAACTTTAAAGACCCATAAAACCGGAAGTTCTGTTCTGATTGATATGAAACTTACAGTATATGTTCTACTAATTAGTTCTAACATATTTTTATGCTCAAAATAATTTTTGTGACGTAATTGTGACTTTCAAAAATTTCATCCCCCCTTCTTCAATGTTTGAAGTCTTATATCTTGAAAAGTATCTGTGGTCAAAAGTTACATACGCGCATTTATTTATTGGATAAGGTCTCTAGAATTCATATCTTAAATTTGGGAGTCTAGACACTAAAATTAAAAACGTTTTTGGCTTCTTTAGAAATTTCAGTTTTCCTTTGGTAGAAACCGGAAATGACTATACCGGAAGTTGATCTTGTTTCACGCACGTGAGATTTAAATTTGCTATTTAGTAGTTATTAAATAAAACACATAGTTTTAAAGGTACTCCCCATATCCTGAACGATAGAAGTGTTCAGTATAATAATAATAATAATAAACAAAACGAAAACAATAGGTCTTTTCGACAAAAGTCGAAAAGCCCTAATTATGTATTCGGATGGAGATTAACATGAATATAAATTGAAATATTTAATTTTAGAAGCCCACTTTTTTCTTTTTTTCAGTACAAGGAAACTGTTATGAGGAACACGACATAATTGAAAAATAAAGAAGCCTAATACAGAATACAATGAAGCGTACAAGAGAAATAACACGTCCGTTTTTCGGGGTATTTTTATTTTAGTCAATCAAAGTGAGGAACCAGTGTTCATTATTTCTTCTGTGCATTGTTTCTTGTTGCCTGCACTACATAATAACTGATTTTTAAAAAAATGTAGGTCTTCTATGCAGTAATGTGCATATCCCTTATTTTTAAAACTCCACTGTTATTTTTTTAACACTGAGCAGAGATAGATAAGAAGTTTTTTATTAAGCTTATTCATTTTCTTTAAAAATGCGTCTTTGTATGAAAAATGATACTTTAACCTCTATTAAAATAATGAAACATTAAAATAATTTAGTTCATGAATGTAGTTCTTTGAATAATCCCTATTTTTGCTAATTTTGTAAAACAATCACAATTATATATATAGATATTTTTTTTTTTATATTTGTATGATTTATTAATTGTCTTTCAAACTGCGTTCATCTAACAGGACAATATATTTTCACTTCCAGTAAGTTTAAGGAAAAATATTCATATATTCGTAAAAAAAAATCATTTTTTTTTATTGAATCTGAATACATTGGAAATGAAGAATCTTTTTTCTCATACTTGTCGATTCTAAGTATCATTATTTATTCTTATGGCACTGTTAGAACTACTTAAAACTGCATTGGAATTATTTGAGAGAATATTTGCTTCATTATGCATGTCTATCAATGCGCAAAAATTTCATTCTCGCGTTTTTTTTTTTTTTTTTTTTTTTTGGTTGGTTTGTTTTTGTTTTTGATTTTTTTTTTGTAATGTGAAGAATTATATACATTTGTACAACAATTACTTTATCTTGCAAAACTTTCATCTCGCTTATGATCTCCAAAAAGCTTTCTGGCTAATATAAGATGTGAACATATACAAGAAACGATTTATAGTATCGTCCATTCCTTTTTAAAAGACTTTTATTCTGAACATTGCGGTTTTGTAAATTATGAAAATTAATGTTTCAAGTTCATATTAATAAAATGAGCAGTAATGTTTACCATTAATTAATTAAAGGTAATTCATAAATACATGTAAGTATTGCAATCTTTGAAATGTAAGTCCGCTTTTGAAATCAACTTTTTCAGTCAATGTGAGTTTTTAAAAAAATACTTTATGTATAGTATTTAGACTTCGTTTTTATTATCTTAATCTTGTTGCTCTGTACTAATTCTTCAAATATACAGACTGCTGTGATCTGTTTCTTTGAAAGGTCATGACCGCTCATTAACATTTAAAATGTAGCTCTTGTATCAGCATTGCTAACTTTTATGACCCGAGTCTCAGGGGGATTGAATATCTGAAGTGCTGACCATGAGAAAATGCAAAAATCAAAATGTTCACAATTAATAAGTTAATATAGCAGTAATCAACAGTCTTTAGGTTTCTTTTTGATTTTCTACTTCAAATTAAATTACAAACTAGATGTCATAAAATAAAATCTACCAGGAAGTTGATTTTGATTCCGTACTTTCTCAGTACTTTGATTTCTATCATTTCTTGATTTCTTAGGTTTACTTTGTATTTGGCGATCATTTCCCAATGTAGACACATCGCTCACTGGCTGAGTCTTAGATATTTGAATAATTTAGTATTATACCAACAAATAAACATATTTTACTTCAACGATTCTTGATCTGAACGTCTTGTTTACATAATGGCCCAATGTTAATAGAATTTAGTGGTACCTCGTCCTATGACAGAGTATTATTTGTACTTGTTGATTGGCTGGAAATTTAGGTCTCCACCCAGGCGCTTATCTCCTATTTCCGTCGCAGATTGATTCTTCCGGATCAAACCTGGGATTTGATTCCTCCGAAATGTCTTTTACTCTCTCTCTCCATCTTGTCCTACCGTTCACGGTAGCTCTAACGATAAAGCGCTCGCTTCGTGAACGTGAGGTAGTGAGTTCGCATCTCGGCCACGACTGACCTAAGTCGATAAAAAAATGGGTAGCAACTGTTCCTTCGCCATGCGTTCGACCTTTGATGTGAAAGTTGCGAGTCTTTCGGATGACACCTTAAAAACCGAGGCCCCGTGTCAGCAGCAGGTGTTGGCAAGATAAAGATTCTTCACTGCTCAATTGCCCTGATCGCCGAGTAAATTTGAATCCCTTCACCTGCATACGGTGAAGTCTCCATATGAGTGAAAAATTCTCGAGAGGGACGTTAAACAATACACAATCAATCAATCAATCAATACATCTTGTCCTTATAAGCGACATGCTTATTAAGATTGTTTAAAGTTATTCGAAGATACACTATATCATATTATTATATATTTATATTTCAAAGGATTTCTTTACACTATGTTGCTCCACCATATTGAGATGGCTTGGAGAACATTTATTTTATAGTTTGTACAACAAGTTCTAATGTAATAATGCATCATTATTCATAACATAAAAAACAACGACATTTGGATTTATCTTTTTTCAAAGGAAAATAAAATAGATAGTTTAATACAAAATAGAAATTCTAAGCGATTATGCATTCAATAGTTTATTTAATGAGAGGAAAGTACACGGGTTTTACCACTTTAAACGAGGGTGCTCAATTTCATAGGTTGTCTGTTCTCAAGGTTAAATAAATTGATAGTGTCTTTTAATTCCTTTTTTCTGTTAACTCTTTTATTATTGAACAAAATTCATTGAATAACACGACATGACTCAGTATTTGCACATACGCATGATAATTGTTCTGTAAAAATTAAAACATTTAAAATGTAGCGATTTTCAGTGCAGAGATAGATTTAGAAAAAGCATACATGGAAAACAAGGTAATTTTTTTTTAAACAAGAAAATAATTTTAAGATCTCTTTCCTTAATGATCCGTCCCTGAATCATTTTAAAATGGTATAAGAAAAATACATATTCACAGATTTATATATAATACGTTAAAGTATTTAGTCGTTTTAAAGAGATAGGCGGTTTTAAATTGAGTCAAAAAAGTATGGTCTTAGGACACAAACAATAATGTTTTATATGTTCCTTATACCTTTTGGCTCGTATATAATATATTAACAGTTGTTGAAGAAAAAATATTTATTGACTTAGGTATTTTATTTCTTTTCTGTGAAAATCCTCCGAAATATTCTGGGGGGAATCAAAAGTTCATATATTTTTTACTTTTACAATAAAAAGTTTATAAAATGTTAAAATGTATATATAAAACCATATTTTTAGACATAAATTACAAGTAAAACATGTTTCATGTTTTCTACGGCAAAATTAATTAATCAGTAATGAAATTGAATAAAATTGAAAATTTGGGTGTGTGTGTTAATCTAATCTTTTTTTACCAATTTTCTTTTGTCATAGTTAGGAATTTATTTATTTGACTTTTTTAACCTTGTCGAATTTTCCTCAATAAAAAACCCCATAACATTGTTGATGAAAAATTAAACCTAACTTCATGATTTAATAAAATGAAAATAAAAAGAATAATTAAAAATTGAATTGAAAAGATTGAAAGCTGAATTTTCAATTTAAAACAAAGCAAAATAATACCACCAACCGAAATAAATTTAAAACTTAAATAAAAAAGAAACATAACACATGCAGATATATTAATCAATATAGTTTATAAATAGATCTTCTTAAGTTATATTTTATAAATAGATTTTCTTAAGTTAGTGTCTATTAACATATACTTTTCTTTATTATTACATGTATAAAATATTAAGTACTTTTTTGTGGGAGTAGATGTTGCAATTGTAACTGTATTGTTTTTGTCTTTTGTAGCATTATGAAATTTGTAGCTATTGAAGTGTGTCTTCTTGTCATTGTAACAACATTTATTCGAGTTCAAACCTTGGAATGTTCGTCAATTAAACGATGTGTATGTCAAAAAATCAATGGAGATTTATGGGCAATGTGTGAAAACCTTACACTTTCAGCAGCACCTTTCTTTAGTAATGACGTCAGTTGCTAATAACCGACTAACACATTATTTTTTTCTTTAATTCTGTCTCTTAATAAACCATCTTTATATGGTTATGCTAACAATCAAATTTGCAGATTGCAAGAATGTTTTCATTCTTTGAAGTATTCATTAGAGGAGAATTGAAGCATAATATTTATGCAATGCAAAAATTAATTCATTTATTTTCTTTTCATTACGTTCAACATTTCTAAAATGAATAGAAATATTTTTTTTATAGAAGGAGATAAATCTAAGAAAATCGATCAAATCATTTCAAAAAGAGATTCATGTTAACAATGTCATCTGACAGTTCCCCCTTGAAAAGCTCAGCAAACAAATCAATCGTTCAATAGATGACACCGTAGGTTGTTATAAGATTCCTAAAGCTACATTACTTTTATGTTTGCTTACACTTTGGATGTTTGTGACATGTAGACGCTCTAACCTCTGCGCCATAGGTAAACTGAGATCGTATTATAAAAGTAGCACAGTAATTGCTCATCAGAATTCCTAATGTCCAAAGACTGCAGAGAAAGAAACGTCTTCATTCTTTAAATTTTAACTTCCGACTTCCACTTTTAATTTGCTTATTGTTTTCACCGACCAGAAATATAAGGATTTGTCCTCGTACACAATTCGCAGGTTAGAATCCCACTGTTGGACTGGAGATCAGTCCTTCGGATGAGACCATATTAACTGTGTCGCAGTAGGTCCTGCCAAGAAAAAAGACCTCTCTCTTGCCCTGATGCCGATTACAAAACACAATATTTAGTTCTCCACTGGCACGTGTAAGCGTCTCGAATCGAGTGAAAAATTTAGAGAGATGAGTTAAATAGCAATCAATCAATCAAGGCTAGCTAGGAAAGAAGACCTTATTTATGAAATAGAAAATTGTAGTGACATACGGTTCTTACAGTTCTTCTTTTGATATCATTGTAATAAATTCATATCGCAGAATTTTATATTTTGATATTTAAGAAGAGATTGATTGATTGTATATTGTTTAAAGTCGCTCTCGAGTATTTGTTCACTCATATGGAGACTACAAATTTTGTCCTTCACTCGGCACTCAGGGCCATTGAGCAGTGAGGGATCTTTTTCGTGCCAGCACCTTCTGCGACACTGGACCTCGAATTATACGGTCTCATCCAAAGGACCGGTCTCCATGTCCGAATGTGGGATTCGAACCAGCGACATAAAGATTGACTCCTTACTTCACAACTCTAGAGAAGACGCTCTAACCACTGCGCCACGCGGTAAGAAGAGATAATTTCAGATGAAAGCACACCAAATGCAATTTGCTTTCTTGTTTTGAATATTTTGATTGATTGATTGTATATTGTTTAACATCCCTTTCGAGAATGTTTCACTCATATGGAGACGTCACCGTATGCCGGTGAAGGGCTTCAAATTTTGACCTTTACTCGGCACTCAGGGCTCTTGAGCAGTGAGGGATCTTTATAGTGCCAACGTCTGCCGCTGACACGGGGCCTCGGTTTTTAAGGTCTCATACGAAGGACCCGCAACTTCACTTCAAAGTACCGAGCGCATGGCGAAGGAACAGTTGCTACCCATTTTAACGACTTGGTCAGTTGCGGCCAAGATACGAACTCACGACCTCCCGATCACGGTGCGAGCGCTCTACCGACAGAGCTACCTTGAACGGTGAACGGTGAATATTTTGACAATATCAATCAACAGCAGGACTTATTCCTCGATTTGAATTATTGAAAGAAGGACATTTCTAAATACCAGTCTTGCTGCTACGCAGGTAGGTTAAGGTTACAACCAAATATTCTACTTGCCTATATTATATGACGTCATAGTAAGCTATATGACGTGAAGTTTAGAGATAACAATTTCTTATAATCGATATCTAAGATTGATTTGAGGTCGTAAAATTAATCAAAATATGCAGAGGCATAATACAAACAGAATTTTGTCGTTTCTGGGTCTCTGTAGTTTTTACAGGGGTTAAATACCAAACCCGTGACGTAATAACTGTTGATCATGCAGTAGCAGAGTGAAAGTGAAACGTAACAAGAATTCAAGTAAACAAACACAAGAAATTGGAGTTTAAAAGCATTTAGAATGAATATCATGTGTGATTCATGTGGAAATGAAGCTTTTGATTAAGGTATGGTAATATACTTCAACAATTTCTTCGTAAAATTAAAGCAGGGAGGGTGCTTACTTGCCGATCAGCCTTTCCTCTGTCGTTCGTAACAAATAAGATGCAAAAGTTCAACACTACGCCGCACACTTTGAAACTTAATTTTTGTTTCTATCTAAAGTTCTTATTCTATTGTTTTTGGAAAGTGCTGCTAGGATCGTATGGTTTACGGGAATTAATGCATTTTTTTTCGATGTTATGAATAAAATGTAAAAATTTTGGGAAGGTTTCGGCCGAAAGTGTTGAATAATTATTTATGTGATAGGACAGTAGGATTCTAGCAGCACTTTTCATGGTACAGATATGTTTTTACGTAATTATTATTACAAATTGAAATGAATTATTCCCGGGGTAGTGTTGAACTTTTCACTTTTTCATTAAGGCATATTTTCTAATTATAGACGTCACGTGATGACGTCCTGGTGAGGTGCTTCATGTAGTACAAGTCCCATTGAAGTCTATAGAATGCATAATTATAACAAAAGTTTTATGCTTGACTTTTCCGTTTTATTAGTGTTACATAATTATAAAAAAAGTCTTAATTCGCCGAATTCTGGTCCATGTGCTGCCTTAACATACCCGCGTAACCCTAACAAAAAAATACTATAGTTAACTATAGTTAACTATAGTTTACTATAGTTAACTATAGTAAATCAAAGTGTCAAAGTTTTCGTCAAAGTTTTTCAAAGTGTCAAAGTTTTCATCAAAGTTTTTCAAAGTGTCAAAGTTTTCGCCAAAGTTTTTCAAAGTGTCAAAGTTTTCGCCAAAGTTTTTCAAAGTGTCAAAGTTTTCGCCAAAGTTTTTCAAAGTGTCAAAGTTTTCGCCAAAGTTTTTCAAAGTGTCAAAGTTTTCGCCAAAGTTTTTCAAAGTGTCAAAGTTTTCGCCAAAGTTTTTCAAAGTGTCAAAGTTTTCGCCAAAGTTTTTCAAAGTGTCAAAGTTTTCGCCAAAGTTTTTCAGAGTGTCAAAGTTTTCGTCAAAGTTTTTCAAAGTGATAAAGTTTTTGCCAAAGTTTTTCAAAGTGTCAAAGTTTTAGATAAAGTTTCTCAAAGTGTCAAAGTTTTCGATAAAGTTTTTAAAGTATCAAACTTTTCAATAAAGTTTTCAAAGCATCCCAAGTTTTTGATAAAGTTTTTTAAATTTTCAAAGTTGGCGATAAAGTTTTTTAAAGTGTCAAAGTTGGCGATAAAGTTTTTCTGTGTGATAAAGTATCCAAGTTTTCGACAAAGTTTTTCAAAGTGTTAAATTTTTCGATAAAGTTTTTCAAAGTATTCAAGTTTTCCATAAAGTTTTATAAAGTATCAAAGACTTCGATAATGTTTTTCAAAGTGTCAAAGTTTTCGATAAAGTTTTTCAAAGTGTCAAAGTTTTCAATAAACTTTTTCAAAGTTTTAAAGCATCCAATTTTTCGATAAAGTTTTTCGAAGTATCCAATTTTTCGATTAAGTTTTTCAAGTATCCAAGTTTTCCATAAAGTTTTTCGAAGTATCAAAATTTTCGATAAAGTTTTTCAAAGTATCAAAGTTTTCGATAAAGTTTTTCAAAGTGTCAAAGTTTTCGCCAAAGTTTTTCAAAGTGTCAAAGTTTTCGTCAAAGTTTTTCAAAGTGTCAAAGTTTTCGCCAAAGTTTTTCAAAGTGTCAAAGTTTTTGCCAAAGTTTTTCAAAGTGTCAAAGTTTTCACGAAAGTTTTTGAAAGTGTCAAAGTTTTCGCCAAAGTTTTTCAAAGTGTCAAAGTTTTCGCCAAAGTTTTTCAAAGTGTCAAAGGTTTCGCCAAAGTTTTTCAAAGTGTCAAAGTTTTTGTCAAAGTTTTTCAAAGTGTCAAAGTTTTCGCCAAAATATTTCAAAGTATCAAAGTTTTCGTCAAAGTTTTTCAAAGTGTCAAAGTTTTCGTCAAAGTTTTCCAAAGTGTCAAAGTTATCACTATAGTAAATCAAAGTTTTCAAATTGTCAAAGTTATCACTATAGTTAACTATAGTAAACTATAGTTAACTATAGTTAACTATAGAATTTTTTTGTTAGGGAAGTTCTTTTTTAGCACAACTTAGCATGCGATTTCTATGATTTTATTATGTAAGGTAATGTGTATCGGTGCAAATTTTGTTTCTTAGAACTCAATAAATTGTCACAGGTATAGACGTACGCATTTTTCCTGTGTCACGCTTCAATGAAAAAAAAATCTTCGTCCTTGCCTTCCTTAGAATAAAATTCTTGTCAAAATTTACAACGAAAATCATGCTCAGTGCTCATTTTTTTTTCAAAAATCTATCTTTAATATGCCTAAATAAGAATTTCCGATGGTTAGAAAAGTTTAATCTTGGGCCAATTTAATCCAGTCTGCCAGAAAAGGACAACCAATAATGAATTTAAAAAGATGGTTCCCTTGAGAATACATATTAATAAATATTCTGATATGAAAATTCGTTATTTTAAAATCTTAGACTAGACCTGTAACATTTTCACGATATTTATCCCAAAAAGGCACTAGAGAGGTATCTTTTTAAATGTCTTTATTTGTTGCAGGTATGGGTTGTCATCATGTGCGTTTGACGTCACGTTTTAACTCTAAATTCGAACTTACAAAGGTACAATAAATCTATGTTCAGCTTTTTAAAAAATAAAATAGGCAGAGGAACATATACAGTTTGATTGCTTATGGAAACTATATTCGCATTTTTTTATATAGAATAAACCAGTCGATTGTTTAGACACATTCATGTGATTTTTTTCATTAACCTTCAATGTGGGCTCAGAGCATCTATCATACATGTAGTACGTAACTAGTTATTTATCAGAAAAAAAAATCTACACAAGCGAATTATTTGCAACTAAATATATTTCATAAATATTGGATGCACCAGGATTGCTTGTTGCTTATGCAGCATGTATAGATTTCATATGAACTGCTATGTTATTTTTCTGTACTGCATGTTACATTTAGTTTTTTTTTACGGATATAATGAATATCTGTTTTGAAAAATGCATGTGCTTTTAAAAATATAAAAAATCAAGTAAAACAATGTAAAATAATCAGTAATTCATTTATGTTTTTTTTTAAAATCTCTAAGGGAAAACAAAATAATACAAACTTCTGTAATTTTTTCAAATAAAAAAAAATGGATATTTATATCAAAATAATAATAATAATAACTTATAACCCCTGCCACAAAGTGGAAATTGAATTAAAGGTCAAATAAAGATCAGAAAATATGTCAATTTCCGTTTTTTTTTTTTTTTTTTTTTTTTTTTTTGTATTTTTATGCAACTTTTCGTCGATTTATGGTACGTTGTGTTACAGAAAACTTGGAACACAAGCTTGCCTATCTACCAAATTTATTTATTTCATACACTATAATCAGAGGCATTTTGTGTGTAAAAAAATCTCAGGCAAGCTTGTTCTTTATGTTTCCCAAAGTGAGATGTACTTATATCTCAAATTTGACGAAATTCCACAAGAATTGAGAAAGTTCGGGTATATTTTTTGTTTCCGCACCCTCTTGTGTCGGATTTTACTTAAATTAAGACTTTTTCAATAATTTCGCCTTCTTTATTAAATAAATTCGTTTTCTTTATTTAATCACTTCTTTATTTTTATTTAATAATTTCGTTTCTTTGACAAGATAATTTCGTTTTCTTCATATATCGTTTTATTTTATGACTTCTTTTTCTTTATTTTTTTTTCTATAATTTGGTTTGTTATTTATTTAATAAAGTCGTTTTCTTCATTTAGAATTTCGTTTTTTTTATCTAGTAATTTCGTTTTCCTTATTTTTGGTTAGTACTATTTGTTTACCACACATACTAGAATTTAAATACTTAAAGTTTTAAAGCATGTTTATAGTTCTGTGTCTTAGTTCAGAGTGGTCTTTACGTCTGTCACAACTGACCTCAAGTTGTGATGGATTCTTTCAATTAGAATTTACAAACCAAAATAAATAATATTTTGGAAGACCTCCTGTATACCAAGAAACAACAAGTTTTATAAAATTAACAATAGATTTATCTACATATGCACAATGAAAAAACACGGCTGAAAGTTCGATCATATTTGTCACGCGAGTCTCACACCACGTTTCAACGTCATCCACGGTCCACCATATTTTCCATCATAGTGTCCCGACTGGTCCACCATATCCTAAGTAGCCTCACCACGTAAACAAAACCCTCCAGTCCAAATAAAGCTTACTATACAATTTCTGGTCACCTACAATTTTCACAGGGTTTTCTAATAAAATATTCAAAACACATATTTGTTCAAAATACTACATTTTACAAACAAATTACAAAAGAAAACATGTATTTTTGCCGTTTAACAAGTAAATGAATTAGGGCGTAAATATATACATTCTCGCTGTATTGCTGACAGTTTTACATAGAAAATTGCTCTTTAAAGCTAACAACAAAAATATTGTAAAGTATAAAAACTTACTGAGCTGTGTCATTTTACACATAAAAATCGTACTGTCGGCCCCCAGGTCTTGCTCTCAACGCCGCTACAAGCATCCCTGAATCCCAAGATCACACAGCAGGAGAAACAGCAAGAACACACCCAAGTTCACACAGCATGGGTTATATAAAAGGCACACCCATGATCACTAAGCATGGGTAAAGTATAACTCACGGCGTCCAGACCTCATCTGACAAACACTAGCCAACACCCAGTAAAAATAACTGACCAAACTACTCAAACGGGTTCGACGAATATACGTTGATAAAAATAGAACAAATACAACTCAGTGACCAATAGTGCGTAAATGAAATAAACGATAACTCCTAATGCCCAAATAAAGATAACTCTTACCAATACCTGTACAATAAGCTAATATAAAACATTGACACAATGCCACTTGTGACAACGTCTAACAGTGGTATTCAAGCCCTGGACAAAAGGGCCGATTCTGTATTTGAACTCTAGAGCAGACGCTCTTATCATTGCCCCTCGCTGGCGACAAATTGATAAGTTACAAAGCTTTCCTTGATGATAAATCAATTCCTTCGAAAAAAACATAAGCTTTTGAGAAATTTTTCATTATTGAGAAACGTCTTTTCTAATAATCACAAATATTGTAATTTAATGTATAGTCCTCACACCAATTTTTGATGCCTTTCTATGCTTTTATAAAAGGTAACTGAGACTAGTATTTCCAAAAACCCTTTTGGAGATTGATTGGACTGCTGCCTTAACGTACCCTCATGCGGTGTTTGTACATTAAGTCTCTATTGCATTTTTAAGCCAAATCACAAGATATAATGTACTGTCATTTTATGAGGTAATTGCATTTTACTGCTAAATATACATGTATAACATCAACAAAACATCTCTGGCGCAAACTTTCAACAATACTTAGGATTTTAAAGTATTAATAAAATGGTAGCACAAATACGGTCAGTTGAATTATTAATAAGTTACTGTCTTTAAATATATTTATATAAAATATTGTTTTTAATTTAAAAACGTAGAAAAGAGAGAGACTTTTCCCCCGTTTACTAAAATAATATCTGAATACCATAAACGAGATTAAGTTCTCTTAAAAGAGTGCATTATAAATTTCAATAGGAAACTTCATCATCCTTTTACAAAACGTGTTCTCTGTACTCTTGTGAAGTTTTTCTTAACACACGTAAACATTCAGGTGATGTTTATCAAGTGTGTATGGTTCTATTGATTTCAGTTATTTCCCACAAAACAGACAACGGAAGCTTTAAGATCCAGAGAGGCGTCAGTTATAACACATGAGTGAAGGGGTATAGATTGAATTATGCAATCGGTTGGAGAACAACATAAAGATCAATTGAATTATTTTAATTTTAGAATCCACTTTCCCTGTTTTCAGAACAAGGATACCTTTATGAGTAAAATGATATAATTGAAAAATAAAGAAGCTTTCAAATAAACTGCAAATGCAATATACATTAAAAAATCACTTTCGTTTGTTTTTAAGTCATTTACACTCAGGCACCATTTTTTATGATTTGCTCCTATTTAGTCTGTTCTAAATAATAATTAAGCCAATGTATTCCTTGTAAGCAGAACAACACATAAACTATCATATAAATACTGCTTCCATGTTTTCCATCGTTTTTTTTATTATCAAAGAAAAAATGTGAGTAATTAAAGAACGTTAAGGTCACTACTTCTCTTCATGTCCACCTATAATCAGTATCGAAATCGTGATCGATTTCTCAAATCCTTCCGAGGTCCAAGCAATAATTGTTGAATCAAACAGAAAGAATGATATTTTGGAATCGTCAGAGACATTCTCTGATTTGTTCAAGCTTCTCCGAAGAGTTTTGTTTGTTGAAAACGGTGTTGAGAGCAAGAAGGTGCTATTATTGTACTGTTTTGTTTCCACATCCATTGCAGATAAATTCGTTAGTGAGGGTTTGGATGTGTTTGCATGTGTGGATTAGCAATGTTCTTTCATATAAAAACGTCACTTTTAACAAACTGTTAAAAAGAATGTTTTTGGTACAAATAAAAATGGAACATAATAACAATAATTATAATTATAGTAATAATAATAATAATAATGATAATAATAATAATAAAAAAACAATTTTACTAAAATATAATCGATGTTTCCAAAAAACAATTTCTTAAAAAGTTTTAAGAAACTTGAATTAAATTTTAATTACCTTGTGTTGTGTGTGATAACGCTAAGCATAATTTATAATGTTTGTCATTGATATCGGTTTTCATATATTGTTAGCTATGAAAAAAGAAGATCAAGTTTAAACACATTTTCTGCTCTTTACTGAGAAATACGTTTCTTAAAGGGAAACTCGTCATCTTTTCTGCTTAAATTTATTTTATATAATGCACATCTTAAGTTATAACGTTGTCTGTTAAATTCAGTTGCGTTTTTTATTGATACAAAAATTCTACACTTACACTACTTTTTAAGAAACTGTACAGTATAATCATCATTACAAATATTAATTTATACAACTTTACTTCATTTTAAATTAAATAAGTTTCTTCTTTCCGTTAGAACAAAATGCAGTTTCAATGCGAATTTGGCACTGTATTTTTTATAAAATACGGAACTGATGTAAAAAAAAAATAAAATTAATAGTGTCTTAATAATTAAAATCCCATGCAATAAAACAAAAAAGCTTCTTTTCTTATATGACATCCTTAATGCTGAATGTAACTTTTGCTTTCGGGTATCTATTGGATTGCTGCAATAACATTCTCTCATGAATTCTTTGTACATTTACATACTGTAACAGTATTCTAATCCCAGTAAGTTTTCTCCGTACAATCCTATTGTGAGAAAACAGGGAAACTTAATTTTTTACGCCATTGTTAAATAAACCAATATAATAACGTCCATTTGATGACTTCATTGCATCTTACTACTCAAAAAAGGATATGAGCAAAACAACTCAGGCGCAAATTTTCATTAAAAACAGAAATATGAATCAGAATACTAATAAAGTAAAACACAAATGTCCTCAGTTTAATTTTTATCCTCTTACTTTACGTAATATTATGAATTTACAGACGAAGAAAATAAAAATGATTCAGAATTTAAAATAGAAAAAAAAACTTCATTATAATACTCAATAAAGAGCTCATTCATCCTTTTACATAAATTTTGTGAAGTCTTAATACAATGAGGTCATAGAGAGGTTTTTTTTTACATCCCCTACTTGAAAAGAGGTAGAGTATAAAGTGATCAGGAGGTCCGACCATGCGTCTGTTTATTCATAAGTTCGTCTTTCGGTCCATCAGTCAGTTTTTACGTGCGTTTGTTATGCTATTGGGTACCCAGTTCTTATCCGCAATTCTTCTTGTACCACAGAATGTAATGAGACCTTAACAGAATCTTTGTAGTATAGTGCCATTGCGCACCTTTTATTTTACTCTTTTGATCGGATACATAATTTTGGTATCTCAGATCATACTGTAAATCGTTTTAATTCCAAAATATTAAAATTTCACGATGTTTCAAAAAAGTACCATTTGCGATGGTTTTAATTTCACGCTGCAAGAAATTAATTCAAAATTTCGTATAAGCAACTTAATATAATTAAAAACTAATAAATAACATTAACGATGGGTTTAATTTCGCAGAAAATTAATAAATCGCGAACATAGAGAAATCAAAACCATCGTGAATTTGTGCCAATCTACAGTATTATGATTGCGACCATTCTATCTATAATATTGCAGAGTTGCATCTCTTATCTGATTGATTGATTGATTGATTGTATACTGTTTAACGTCCCTCTCCAGAATATTTAACTGATATGGAGACATCACCATTGCCGGTGAAGGGCTGCAAATTTAGGCCTATGCTCGGCACTTACGGCCTTTGAGCAGGGAGGGATCTTTATCGTGCCACACCTGATGTGACACGGGGGCTCGGTTTATACAGTCTCCATTTAGTCGCCTTTTACTACAAGCGAGGGGGTACTGAGGACCTATTCTAACCCGGATCCCCACGGGGCCATCTCTTGAAATTTAATGATACTTTAAGAGATTCTTGATTAGAGAATGGCATTATATACCAGTTATTTTATTTTTCAAACGAAGCTTAATTCGAGTATCTCTAAACATGAATATCACTCTCATAACAAAACGAGTCACTTTAAGTGAGTTTATTGCTGGTCGTTCTTTTACTTTTAATTTGTTATGCTTCTATTGTTTTCAGCTTTTCTCCAAAAAGAAGAAAACAGAAGTTTTGCACCAAGAAAGGCGTCAGGTCTAACAAATGAATACAGGGTCATGAAATAAATTACGTAATCGGATGAGGAACAGATCTATTCAGATACTTTTTAAATTTAAGAATACACTTTCCTTGTTATAAAAACTGAAATACTTTTGATGAGGAACAAAACTTGTTGTTGTTGTTGTAAATATATACTGAATAAACAAAAAGAAAATCTTATCAATATTTGCTGATTGTTAAAAAAAAATAAAGAAGCAATAGTGTTAAGAAATAATGCTGCATTGAAAACTTATTTAAACAAAAAATCTCTAATCATCTTGTGCAAGATGATTAGAAATTTTTTGTTTAAATAAGTTCTTCGATGCAGCATTATTTCTTAACTTTATTGCTTTTTAAAAATTTTAAACAATCAGCAAATATTGATTAGATTTTCTTTTTGTATATTCAGTATATATTTACAACATTCAAATATTTTTTTTTGTATGTAAATAAAATTGACTCTTTCATCTCAAATAATTTTGATGAGGTTTTTTTTCTACTCCCACAAACATTACATCTTATTCTTGTTAGAAAATGTTTTATGTCGTAAACTAAGGAAACGTATTAAAAGATTAATATTTGTCTGATTTGTCGAATATATCATTATTTCATTTCTGTACCGATGTAAAATTGAACTGTCGTAGATTTCTAAAGCGACCCAGATTGTACAGAACAGATTAGCTAAATCTGAAAAGATAAAAATAAAACGAAAAAAAAAAATTAATCAGGTATATTAAAAGGCACTCTATGAAAGATTAGTCTGCTCTAAAAATAACATTTCCCAAAATATACCTGTAAAGATGTAAATAGCAATGCAGCAAAGCTTTTATCTAGGTATTGAAGGAACTTGAACCTCTCTTTTGTTGCTCATGTTTTTAATGCTATTATTTGGACGGATCTAATGTTATTTGTATTATACTTTTTCATCATTTTTTTAAAAAAATAGGATTTATCTCATCATTTTGCCTGTTCATATATATAGAATTAAAAGTTTTAAAACAGTATTCTAAAAACGGTACTTGTATGATGTATACGTCGAACGAGTCAGGAAACCCGCAACCATAAATTTATCTGACTTTCTCGTATGAATTACTTATACAAGAGTGAAGAGGCGTATTCTGAATTATGCAATAATATGGAGAACAACGTCAATATCGATTGAAATATTTAGTTTTAGAATAACCCTTCCCTGTGTTCCGAAGAAGGATGCTTTTATGTAGAACAAACAATATTGATAAACAATGAAGCATTTAAATGAACTACAAGTACAAGTGTAAAAGAAAATGTTTAGGTAAGTCGGTCACACTGAGGCACCGGTGTTTGTTTATCCTTTTTATTGTTTATTTTATCATGCGCCAAATAATGACTAATCAAAATAATGTAATAATTGGAAGCATTGCTACACATAACCAATATTATGGGTACTGTCTTCATGATTTTTTTTTCTTTTAAACAATCAATAAAGATGTTTATGGTGTTACTTATATTTATACCTTAAATGTATATTTTTTATACATGTCTCTTTTAAATAATTTACATTTCATGTATAAAATTATGGACAATTATTTATTCTTCCTTCTACTACGTAACCAAAATGTACATCCGATGAGAATATAACATTATTGTAAACTACAGGTATGTCTATAGCTAGAAAGAGAACTTTTATCTGCTTAGTTGAATGAATCAATATTCCATATGAAAGACGTCATTAAAAAGAACCATAATGATAGTATTTTTCTCTTTAAGCTCATGCAATTTGACCTGTACATTTTGAACAGAACATTATCCATATTCTGAAAATAAATTCAAAGAGATGAAAAGTAATGTTTCATAGCCAGCTATGAATAGGAATATTCTATGAAATATAAATCTGCCCTGAAATTTCAGGTAACTGTAGCTTTTCACAATGATTAACAATATAAATCGCTACACAGCAAATGCTTCTGTATTAAAGTCACTAATCGTCTGTTCATGGTTCCCTCTTCATGATATTTTTCATTTTATTTTCCGGTATTGTGGCGCGCCAAGCATGGCGTTAATTTTTCGTGAGAAAGGTAAGAAACATGTAGGTACGTAAAGACAGAATACTTTAGTAGTGGAATTCATAAAGATAAGGAATATGTTATAGGAGAGTCCACTCCGCTATCGAAACGGGAGAAAGACTTCATAGTCACAGAGAGAGCTTTGGAAGACCAAGATCTCAGAATCTAAGACCCAGAAACTTTAAAGACTGAACGAATAGATCCTCAGGAACAGAAAATTACAGAACTGGAGACTTATATCAAGCAGTTACGGGATTATGTGGTACAGCAAGGAAACCGTTGAAGAAAGTATAATTTATTGTTTTATGGAACATTTATCCCAAAGTCTGATCAAGTGAACACCAACGAAACTGTTCCTAAGTGCTTGAGACACAACTTGCAAATCCCAGAAGAAGATATCAAGGCCATTTTAATCCACAACTCGCATAGAATTTCCAAAAAACCATTAAATACCTACAAGCCCGATGCACCAGAGGCAATAATAGTGAACTTTGTGAGAATGGCTGACCGCAATCTTATTCTTCATCATGCAAGAACGGCAACGCGTCCAAAAGGCATGACAATTCGCATGGATTTTGCAAACCATTTGAGGAAGAAGCGTAGTGAACTAGGATGAGGAGCCAAGATAATCTGAAAACCCGCATCACAGAAACAAAGGATGACGGTCTTCTACAATTTCGTGCAAAGGGAGAAGAGGAGTGGAACATCCAGAAGCTAAAATTTTGATGTTGTGCTTGATTTCGGTTGTTTCTCCATTCCTTTTATGGAAGTTAACATACTTATCAGTTACTGTATATAACTGTGGTCTTGCTTTTTCTTACAATATAATTGGTGTTGACATGTTGGATAATTGTAGTTGATTTGAGACAAATTTGTTTTTTTAAGTTGTAATAGACCAATAAGCAAACACTTGTGGGTCTTGGGTGGCTTAAGGTGTAGCCTCATATACCAGTCTGATTTTTTTCCCATTTCCTTCACAGAAGTTACACTGTAGCATAATTATCAGAATATGAATTTTGTTTTTACAGAGGGTCTCTGATGGCTTAATATGTAGCCTTACATACATGTCTGATTTTTCTCTTTTTTGTGTTTTAGCACACATGAAGGAAGCATATTATGTTTAAATTCGATTGTTGTGTATGAGATGTGTATATGCAATATACTTAGAAACGTATTATCTTACTTGAAAGCAACTGTCACTTTTTAGTATAAATTCTGTAAACTGTAGGGGTTAAAACGATAGTAAAAAAAGAAAAGATGTTTTAGCTATCGTAAAAATTTTCAATCCTCATTTTATTGTCTTCAAGATACACACTGTGCAGAGAATGAATAAAAAGCTTAATCTATACCCAGTTCGGCCATGACATTATGATGAGTGCAGGAAAAAGAGATGCTAGAGGGACATTAGCTCTTACGAATAATAATGTAGAAGTTTTTTTTACAGTGAAGTCTGATATTAATGTAAATTTCCTTATTACTAATATGACAGTGGATAATAGATATAATATCATAATATTAACTTTAGTTAATCTATATGGCCCAAACAGAGAGAATCGACAGTTCCTCACAGAGATTGGTAATGATTGATTGATTGTATACTGTTTAACGTCCCTCTCCAGAATATTTCACTGATGTGGAGACGTCACCATTGCCGGTGAAGGGCTGCAAATTTAGACCTATGCTCGCCACTTATGGCCTTTGGGCAGGGAGGGATCTTTATCGTGCCACACCTGCTGCCACACAGGGCCTCGGTTTATAAAGTCTCATCCGAAGGACCGCCCCATTTAGTCGCCTTTTACGACAAGCGAGGGGGTACTTAGGACCTATTCTAACCCGGATGCCCACGGGGTGAGATTGGTAATGTAATAATTATTGAGAAATATGGTTATGAATTTATTATTATGTGTGGAGACTGGAATTAGTTCAAAATTTTCAGTTAGACTGTCATAATTATGTTAAGGTAAATAATCCTAAAAACGGGCTAGGAATACAAAACCTAAAAAATAAATTTAGTGTTGAGGACCTTTGGAGAATAAAAAACCCAGCAGTAACAAAATTCATCTGGAGCCCCAGAAACTCTATTAAACAAGCAAAGCTAGACTTTTTCTTATATCTGAAGAATTATTGTCAATATTGGAAAATGTAAAGCTCATTCCAGGGCACAGAACCGATGAATCCATCATAAGTATTGAATTTCGTAGTAATGATTTTCAACGAGGTAGCGGTTTTTGAAGATTTAATAATTCTCTATTAGGGGACAAAGAATATACCGGTATTTTAAAAATTCAAACAAATTATTTATGATGCAGTAGCACAATACATAATCCATCCTAATGCTCCAACCTGATACTGAATTATGTATTCCCAGGAATTTATTTCTGGATGTACTGTTAATGAAAATAAGAATCCTAACTATCTATTATTCATCTCATTAAGCAAAGGAAAGAAAAAAATCAAAGAGAGTCCTTAACAAGCAATTAAAAATATTACAAGAAATGTATGACATTTGTCCAACCCAGTTAAATTCAGATTTATTAAATAAAGTACAGACGAAATTAGGAAATATGAATTAAGGGACAACTTATAAGAAGTCATTGTAAATGGATTGAAGAAGGAGAAAAAAATACTAAATACTTTATTGCACTTTAAAAAGAAATTATATTAATAAAAACATTTTTAAACTTGTAAATGAACAGGTTAAGAGGTAAATAAACAAGATAAAATTCTGGAAGAGATAAAAAATAAATTACAAGACATTATACGGAAACAAAGATCACCATCATCATGATATTAATACTGAAGAAAGAATATATGAAAAGGATTCTAGAAAAATTTCTGAAAACATGAAAAATCAACTGGAATTAGAAATAACGCAGGTAGGTGAAGGTTACCACCAAATATTCTATTTGCCTATATGATATGAGGTCATAGTAAGCTATATGACGTGAGGTTTAGAGATAACAATTTCTTACAATCGATATGTAAGGTTGATTTGAGGTCGTAAAAAAATCAAAATATGCAGAGACATAATATAAACGGAATTTTGTCGTTTCTGGGCCTCTGTAGTTATCACAGGGGTTAAATACCAAACCCGTGACGTCATAACTGTTGATCATGCAGTAGCAGAGTGAAAATGAAACGTAACGAAAATTCATGTAAACAAACACAAGAAATCGGAGTTTAGAAGCATTTAGAATGAATATCATGTGTGATTCATGTGGGAATAAAGCCTATAAATAAGGTATGGTAATATAATTCTACAATTTCTTCGTAAAAAAAAAGCAAGGAGGGTGTTTACTTGCCGATCAGCCTTTCCTCTGTCGTTCGTATTAAAAAAAAAATCCAAAAGTTCAACACTACGTCGCATACCTTGAAACTTCATTTTTATCTAAAGTTCTTATGCTATTGTTTTTGGAAAGTGCTCCTACAATCGTTTAGTTTACGGGAATCGATGCATTTTTTTCGATGTTATGAAAAAAATGTAAAAATTTTCGTCCGAAAGTGTTGAATAATTATTTCTGTGATAAGACAGTAGGATTGTAGCAGCACTTTTCATAATACAGACATGCTTTTACATAACTATTATTACAAATTGAAATTAATTATCCCCGGAGTAGTGTTAATCTTTTCACTTTTTCATTAAGGCATATTTTCTAATCAAGAAGTCACGTGGTGACGTCGAGGTGAAGTGCTTCCTGTAGTATAAGACCAATTGAAGTCTATAAAATGCATAATTATAGCAAAAGTTTTATCCTTGACTTTTCCGATTTATTAGTGTTACATAATTATAAAAAAGTTTTAATTTGCCGAATTCTGAGCCTTGTGCTGCCTTAACATACCCGCGAATTAAGCAGAAATATTCGAAGCATTAAAACCATTCAAAATGACAAATCACGAATAACAGATTGATTTACGGCTGGAATTTTCATTTTTTTTGGTCGGATATCGGGTGTTATGTATTTAACTCTTTTAAATGCAGTCTTGTCTCGGGTAAGCTTTCAAAGTCCCAAATTTTGTCGTAAAAGTCGTAAAAATGAATCAAAATATACAAAGGCATAATAATATAAACGGAATTGTGCCGTTTCTGGTTCTCTGTAGTTATCACAGGGGTTAAATATACCAAACCCATGACGTCATAACTGTTGATCATGCAGTAGCAGAGTGAAAGTGAAACGTAACGAGAATTTATGTAAACAAACACAAGAAATCGGAGTTTAAAAGCATTTAGAATGAATATCATTTCATCTGGCAATAAAGCTAATGAATAAGGTATGTTAATATAATTCTACAATTTCTTCGTAAAATTAAAGCAATGAGGGTGTTTACTTGCCGATTAGCCTTTCCTCTGTCGCTCGTAACCAAAAAGATGCAAAAGTTCAACACTACGCCGCATATTTTGAAACTTAATTTTTGTTTCTGTCTAAAGTACTTATTCTATTGTTTTTGGACAGTGCTGCTAGAATCGTATGGTTTACGGGAATTTATGCAATTTCTCCGATGTTATGAACAAAATGTTAAAATTTTGGGAAGGTTTCGTCTGAAAGTGTTGAATAATTATTTTTGCGATAGGACAGTAGGATTTTAGCAGCACATTTAATGGTACAGATATGTTTTAACATAATTATTATTACAATTTGAAATTAATCACCCCCGGGGTAGTGTTGAACTTTTCGCTTTTTTAGTATGGTATATTTTCTAATTATAGACGTCACGTGGTGACGTCGTTGTGAAGTGCTTCCTCTAGTATAAGTCGCGTTGAAGTCTATAGAATGCATAACTATAGCAAAAGTTTTATCCTTGACTCTTCCGATTTATTAATGTTACATAATTATAAAAGGTCTTAATTCGCCGAATTCTGATCCATGTGCTGCCTTAACAAACCCGCGTACTTATCACTTAATTTACATTCATTTAGTTAGGGAAAAAGATAATTGCCCTTATTAATGACTTTAAATTGTAAAATTGATTTGTAATATCAGGAGAAACAAGTAATTTTGACTTAGGCAACTCTAATCATACGATATAATTTATTTTTTTTATCCCGTCGAATACCACGTTAAAACAAGAATCAAATTATAATGATATTATAATCTTTATTGCCCAAGACCTACAACTTATTGCATTAAGTAACTATAACAAACATCAAATATAGCTTGTGTGGTATGTTGTTATATATACGAGGGCCGTTCAAAAATTACGCGGACTTGTTGCACAGAAAAAATATTTGACGACCTAATCGGGAAAAATGTCACACATAATATAAAAGAATTTTTACTTATATGGTCTTCAAAATTTCATAGCAAAATGTTGTAAATTGGTATCAATTTTGAGTGATTTATCAGGACATATCACTGAGTCACGGAGCAGCAAAATTTTCGACGTCACGGGCATTATAAAAAAAAAAAATATGTGATTGGGCTTTCATTTTCTCAACATTTTCCCATGAGTAGCTGTACAGTTTGAGTTTTCTTATCTACTCAACATCCAAACACCATTTCTTAATGAGCATGAAATCTATTAAATAAGTGAATAATATTCTTTTTTTTTGTTTTTAAAACCAAAAACTGCAGGTATTTATGAGATACAGTGTGATACTGGTGACTCTCAATCGCGTTCTTTACAGTAAGGATAAAGTTTTCGTCGATATTCTTCTTCCCCTTCTCCCGTATATCCTGTTTACAGATGTAAAACGGTATAAAATTTCATTTTCCTTTTTATAGACGAATGTTACGAATACCCTAGTTTTCTATGTGTTTTATTATGTATATTTTGGATCTATGTTGGCTATACCTCGAGCATAAAACATAATTTAACAAAAGTGTGGTGCGCCGTCAATTCAGGAGACGTCATTTTCACAGTCGTTTTACACAGGAATCGCATCGGAAAAATCACTATATTTCTGTTAGTACTTCAAATATCATGTCAGAAATCTCAATACATAATAATAAAACAATTTAAAGATACATTTAAGAAAATTGTCGAAAAATATCCCGAATTATAGAAAATTTATGGGTTTAATTTTGGATTCCGCATGATTTTGCTTCAAATTTTTTGTTTTGCTCCGTACCTCACCAACAGCGACATCAACATACCGATAATTTTCGTAGAATTTTTTTAAAATACAGAAAATTTGCCCAAAATTTATTGGAATCTTTAAGATTCATATTTCTGTGAAATTTCATAACTAGATGACGTTTGTAAGAGTAAATAATAGCACAGTCCGCATAATTTTTGAACGGCCCTCGTACATATATAGTATTTAATGTTAGATATTAACAAACGTAAATAAAAGAGAGTTAAGCCATATACTTTAGGCAGAAAATAAATTTGTGAC
>NW_026931100.1:30000-46206 GCF_032062105.1 Saccostrea cuccullata | reverse complement strand
ATGCCGAAAGGGAAATATTTCAAAAACGAAAACGTTGAAAATGTATCTACAGATGTAGAAGTTGATGGGATGTCAAATTCATTGACTTCTGCATCAGATCAGTGGCTTTGGAAAGATAAAGAAGGCCAATGGAACCCGTATCCAAGAAAAATTAATGACAAGATAAACAAATGTTACAGACGAAATAATAATTCTACTGTTATTGTTACAATAAAAGAAAACACGTAAGTGAAAAGTTCGTTGTAAATAAAACAAATCAAAATAAACGATTGATTGCGACTTTCAAATATGCACTTAAAAATCTTTTTAAACAAATAGAAATAACGTTTCATTATAGATACAGAGTAGTCATGGCGAAAGGTATACAGATAGACGTGACGACAAGAGAGGAGTCAGAAGTGAAAATTGTGAAAAGCAAGATGTGTTTGTGAAAAATACGTCCTCGATGGTAACACAATTCTGGAGTGGGACGTAGACTGAACTTGTATCCACTTACCCTTGATAGCGCAATAGTTTTGAGCTAGTTTAAAATTGAAAACAGACAGACAGACAAATAAACAGCTTAACAGACAGGCAGGACAAAAACAATGTACCCCTGGGATGTTTAAATCCGGAAGCAAAAAAATGGCAACCCTTGGTTTTCTTGGAAGAGATATCATACCTTTTACGGATTTTAACCCAATCAAAACCCTTGTTTTTGTTGCACCATTTTTGTTAGGCTGGTAGTGCACTGGAATATGATGAGAATACTTGTAGCTTCGTCAGTTAATTTAGGTCTTTTGGCAGCTTCCAATAACTTAATATATGGTCAAACTTGCACCTTTACTCATTCTTGTCTTTTCCTTCACTACACCACATACTGCTCAAATAAAATACAGTAGGTGTGCATTATCTACATTAATGGGATGAAATGTAAACAAGTTACATAATATTGTCCCCCGCTTTCGCGAAAGCGAGGGGACATTAAATCTCATTGTCTGTCCGTCTGTCAGTCTGTCCGTCACAAAAACTTTAACCTTGCCCATAACTTTTAATTGAGAGGAGCTATGGCTTTCATATTTCACATGTTTATTCCTTGTGACAAGACCTTTCCTTGGGTACCACCAAATTTGACCTTTCGACAATGACCTTGGATTTTGACCCACTTTTACAATAAAATTCTTAACTTTAGCCATAACTTTTGAACGGTAAGAACTAGGGCTTTTATATTTCACTTAGGTATTTTTTGCCTTTTACTGGATATCACCAATTTTGACCTTGACCTTGGAGATTTTTGTACTTATAAAAAAAATTAACCTTGGCCGTTATCTTTGAACGGTTAAGGTTAGGGCTTTTGTACTTCACATATGTCGTCCTTGTGAGAAGACCTTTCATTGGATCCCAAGAACTTTGACCCTTTGACCTTGACCTTTGAGTTTGACCTATTTCTAAAAACAAACAGAGCTAGGACTGTCATATTTCAATATGTAATTCTTGTGAGAGGACCTTTCCTTGGATTTCAAGAACATTGACCTTTTGACCTTGACTTTGGAGTTTGACCTACTTTTTAAAAACTATTACTTTGGCCATAACTTTTGAACAGTAGATTATATGACTTTCATATTTCACATATATATTCCTTTTTGCAAGGCCTTTCATTGGATACCAACAACTCTGACCTATTGACCTTGGAGATTTCTGTACTTGTGAACAAAATTAACCTTGGCCATAACTTTTGAACGGTAAGGGATGGGGCTTTGATACTTCGCATATGTAATCCTTGTGAGAAAAGCTTTCATTGGATACAAAGAATTTTGACCCTTTGCCCTTGACCTTGGAGTTTAACTTACTTTTAAAAAGCAAACTTTGACCATAAATTCAAAAGGGTTAGGGCTGAGGCTTTCATGTTTCAAATATTTAATCATTGTGACAGGACCTTTCATTGGATATCAAGAGTGAAGCATGCTATGATTTGTGACAAATTGACCTTGACCTTCACGATTGACCTTATTTTTTTTAATCCTACTTCAGTCTTAATTTCTAGATGACATACATGTATGATAGGGCGTTCATATTTGAGACAATATCTCATAAAAAATGACATCTCACCTGCAAAGACACCGAAAGCGGGGGACCACAATTTTTTGATTTGCTTGTTGCAAGTATATCTGCAACATAGATCCAGTATATACAACATATAACAACCCAAAGTAAAAATGGAGCAAAAAGTGAAAATAATTGTTTTTAACTTGAATTTGATTACTATTTATATGATATGTGTCAATATGTGAGATTGTACATTTACATTTACAAAAAATATATTAATAAATAAGATAAAAAAAATAACGATAAAATAAATGAACAAATTCAATTTTTGGGTATGTCGGTCTGACATATTTGTGTTAAAATGTTTTCATTTCCAAGACATTTTACAGCTCTATCAGGCTGATATTTCTCATAGGAGGCATAAATATATTCATGGAAACACTATGAATATGATTTGTGTCTACATGCCATTTTTACGAGAAGAGTAAGTTCCAAATTAAAATATAAAAAAAATATCTAAAGAAATTTTTCTGAATGCCAATAGTAAGTAAATTATTCATTTTTTAAAAATTATTCAAGAAAATGTGTTAATCAAATATAAATTTTAAATCAAATCTTTTGATAATTAAGAATCTCTTAGATATTAGAAGTATCAAACATACTACTTTTTCTCCTTACAATTAATCCAAAGATAAATTTTTGACACCATTGACAACTGCTTTTTGAATATAAATGTATATGGAACTAGTTGATTTTAATATCTTCAAAATTGTGAAAATGCAAATAATTACTCTATTAATTTTCTTTTAATCTGCATAATTATATGTACTCTTAAGTTAATAAAGTGACCCTAGAGTGTCTCAGTATCATATATTTAATATAAATTGGTATTTTGACGGAAACTTACCTCCCTCATTTTTGTCCACTTTTTTTATTCCTTGAAAGCAGCATAAAATCAATAGCTCTATGGGAGAAAAAATCATAGTGTAGTCTTAACTCAGTGTCCATCAATATTTACGATGTTTTTTTTAATAAGCATACATTACATATAAGAGATTTCAATTTCTGTCGACTGTGTTTATTCAAGAGAACACGAGGTGATCAACTTGGTGGTATGTACAAAATATCTTCAGGTCGTATTTAGAATGATTTGTTTCATTTCCTGTGTAGTGACATTGCATTTATACATTTGATTACTCCATCCACTTGATCAAACTATGGCGCCCATGTTTTATCGATAGGTGAGGTGATGCTTACGGTGCTCCTTCTAAGCATCTGATCCCATCTCTGGTTAGTCAGGGCCCCATATATATCTCCTGTTCACGATTCGTTTAGTGTACTTTAATCATCATTAGTTTTTAATCTCTAATTTAACATAACATCAAACTTTTATGGATTTTCCTTTATGCGACAATGATGAAAGTGTTGAAGTAACGAAAAAAAGAAAAGAAAAGGAATGTAAAGGAATGTTAAAAAAAAACATATCTGGATCTTATTTGTAAAAAAAAAATACATAAAATTATGGAAGAGAATTACAGCATATTTTATTTTCTTAATTCTTGCATTAATTAATAAAACTTATCATCAATTCACTTTAAATTCTACAATCATGTGAAAATACCAACACAAACGACAAACACACAAACCAATCACGATGTAATTTTACTTAAGTACTAGTTTTTAACAAATTTGACTTCTGACTCCTCTCTTGTCGACACGTTTATCTGTATACCTTTGGCCATGACTACTCTGTATCTAAAATAAAATATTAATCTATTTGTTTAGAAAGATTCTTATTTAAAATAGCAATCAATTTTTTGTTCGTTTTTTACAACAAACTTTTCACTTACGTGTTTTCTTCGATTGTAACAATAACAGTAGAATTAGGATTTCGTTTATAACATCTGTTAATTTTATCATTTATTTTTCTTGGATACGGGTTCCACTGGCCTTGTTTATCTTTCCAATGCCACTGATCTGATGCAGAAAAAGGTAATGAATCTAGCATTCCATCAGGTTCTACATCAGTTGTTTTGTCTTCAAATTTGTCGTTTTTGAAATATTTCCCTTTAGGAATTGTCAAGAGAGAAAGTCCATCTGTGGAATTTTTGTAAATTTTGCTGGATTTAATATCAATACCGTTTTCAGATGCACAGGCTTCTATGTAAAACAAAAAAACTCAATTATATATTTTTAAACGGATAATATGTCGGTTTAATTTAAATAAAAGTACATGTACATGTATTAAAGGTAAGAATTCTTGAAAAGCGTACCATTTGACGAAAAACTTTCAGAAAGTTTCACAGATGACTCACTAAGTTCTGCCTTTCTGATTTGTTCTTGGAGATAATCAACAGCTTCCGGTGAGAAAGGATCGCTGTTTAAATAGCGTTTCTTAATAATTATGATTTTAAATATTTCAAGAACAAAATTTAAAAAAAAGTTATGAAGAATGAATTTTTCAAATTGCTACTGAAATTTTATTTGTAAATCCTGAGTTGGAAAAGTTTAAGCGTAATAAATCGATTTGTGATCTGTCCTAAATAACTTAAGAAAGTATTAGTAGTGAAGCTGTTGGTAAAAAAAAGTAATGTCAATCGATACAATCGGCCTTTACCGCTGAATACAACTAAACATGACAGAATAATATGCAATGTATTGGAAACGGATATTACCAAACCCGTAGATCATATTTCCCATGATATCCAAATCTGTTTTCTGTTGTTTGCCCGTTTTGCCATCGCACCTGTAAGAAAACAGAATGGTTATTTGTGTCTCTTCCTGAAAATGAGTAAGATTTGACACTACTTTTTCAGACTTCTTTCATTTTTAATGTGAAATGGATTGATCCGATTTTGACAGAAAAATATGTTAAGTAAACCTGTGTTTTTAGAAAATTGAAATTCACATAAATCTTCAGTATAAGAATATGAATTTTAATTTTGCAAAAATTTGACTATAATTGTAATTTGAATAAATTCAAAATGTTAGTTTCAAAAATACGACGGAAGAGAGTGAAATATTAACAATTATATGAACTCACAAGCACGATTCCATTGTGTTTACGTCTGTAAACTGATCCTATACTCCCATTACTCTTCTCCAGGTCTCTCCAATCCCAGTCTGGACCTGGTTAAAATTCACATTCTTATAATCATTTCTAAGCAATCAGTCATGTTAAGACTGATCAATGCCTTTAAATGAAATTAATACACACAGTTTTTATTTCAGCTAGACTAGTCCAGAGAGGTTTTAACCCTACTGCTGGTGCAGCTTGATATCTTTCGAATAGCCTTGCCATAACGCATATAGTCGACATTGTGTATTCCATTTTATACTTTTTAGAAACTGATTATTTTATCATTGTTACCTTTTTTGACGAGAGAACCAACAGCAATAGTTTCTTTGTTCAGAATTCTAGGTTCGTTACATAAAGTTACATCATATTTATCCATTATAGGTCCGTATCTGTATGGATATCTCGAGCCAGTGTCCCATTCTACATATATCACACCAACTGAAAGAGAACATCGGTCATACCTTATAATAAATTTATTTTGATATTGTCAGAGCGGAGGATCTTTTAGAAAGGAACTTATCAAAAAAGTGGAGTGTTTAGGAAGATCTCTTTTTTTTGAAAATGTCCAAACTAAGGTAAGAATCAAAGTTTGTTGAAGGAGGGGTTAAAAATATAAGCAAATGAACGTGTACAGAAAGCCGAAAACCCCGACATATTAGAAGTGCATCATCACTTTTGCTATTAATGATTTTCACTAGATGATAGAATATAATCGAGTCCATACTTGAAGCCTATAAATTTTGATGATTAATTAATGTGTGTTTTTAAACCTAAAAAAAAAATTCTCGAAACTTGAAACTTGATTTAAAGAACTAATTTTTTTTATCTGAAAATGATTTTTATGGAAAGCTAAAAACAGTCAACAGCTCTTTATTTTAAAAGATATAATTTTATTTAACCCGATAATTTACTACATTTACAGTATTTTAAATTGTAAAGCCGTTAAAATATCTTAGATGAAACTACTATCAAAAAATTACACTTTGATATTAATGAGATTTACTTCTTTCTGAATGTCCTATAACCGTCCCTGGCCCCTTGCTATCTTGATTATTCCATTTCCAATCACGTCCACGCTTGACTCTGCTTCCCAAAGGAAGCATTTGTGGATCTCTTTCTTGGAATATGTAATTCATTTCATCATCAAGTTCTGTACATATTTCATCCCATGAATTGTATAGTGACTTCTTTGAGCATATTTCAGCTATATCTTTCTAAAAATGTATTTATATTTAAGCCATTTTAAGGATATTAAGATGTATTTAATTTAAAACAAGAGGTCCATGGACCACGGCGCTTACCTTAGTAACTATGAACTGGCCATGCAGATGTTCTCCCTTATAATAGCTATTGTGGCAATTTATAATTTAAATAACCCAAGGATGCTTCCGCATATTTTTCAGCTTTTCTGACCCTGTGGTTCATGAGTACAGGATTTTTTTTTTGTAACACATCCTATTTTTGTTTTTTCTTGACTATCATCCCTTGATAGGGTCTTGGCCTTTCATTTGAAAGATTAACACTCCCCTTCTTCTAAGAATACTTTGTTTGAGAATACTTTGGTTAAAATTGGCCCAGTGGTTCTTGAGAAGAATTAATTTGAAAATGTGAAAAGTTTACATACAGACAGACGGACGGACGACGGAGAACAGGTGATCAGAAAAGTCATTTGAATCACTCAGGTGAACTTAAAACAATGATGACCAGAAAAGCTCACTTGCGTTCAGCTCAGATGAGCTAAAACATGATTGAGCAGTACATTTGATAATGTTTGAAAGGTAACAATAATTCATATTTTTAGTTGTTTTTGCACAAGAATGATTAATCTTTTAATTTTTATTTACCTGATCAATTTCTGTAAAGTCTCTTTCAGGGAATTTGCAAGCCAGCATAGTCAGAATCATTTCGCGGTCAAAGCCATCATTTTTCATTGTAAACGATAACATAGAAGCAGTTTTCTAGAATAAAAATGTGATTCAAATCAGGCTTGGGGTGAATTACATAAAAAGTAATGCATTACCATTACTTCAACAATTTGTGCATTAAATTACCATAACCATTACTCTATTTTCTTAAAGAAATGCATTACATTACCATTACTTTAGTAAAGTAATGCATTACCTTTATCATTACTTTTGGAGGTTTTTAAAAATAGAATTTTATACAAAACTTTGCGATATTTTTTCATAAGCATGTATCCACGCTCTTCAAAACTAAACATGATAAATGATAGCTCAAATTTGATTTCAAGTTTTTGTATATATTACAATGCCATTAACTTTCAATCAAAGAAAGTTCAAAGTTCTGAATTGTCAGTTTTATTACTCATGTACAATACCCACTTTTTGTCTAACTGTTAAAGTCATGTAGTAATTTGACTTTTGGGACACTGCCTAAAATACCTAATAATAAAGCATATAGGCTATTTTGATTAGTACCGTATGAAAAAAATAAATGCATTGACAAACTTTTTGAAAAAGTAGACAGGATGTACATTTTGATCTGCTACGCACAGTGAAGCATATAATGTCTGCATGGCTTCTATTTTCTTTGGTACAATGGATTTTCCATGGTCAGTACAAGGTAAATCGATCAGCTCAATTAATGTTTTATAAAAACAGTCATGAGAAAAGGACTGGTAATTTGGAGCACATCTCCAAACAATGCATTATTTTAATTGTTACATAACCCAGGGACCTAGTGTGTTTTGGTGACACTCTAGCCATTCAAAAGGTACCAATTATCAGTGTACAGTGTACATTAATTAGTGTATCTCTAATGTGAATCTTTTTTAAAAATATCTTTTAAAACTATTTTACATGATTCTTTGAAATCAATTCTTATCTGAAATAAGTTTGAAAACTTAAATGTAAGGTAGGTGTACTTTCAACAGAATAAAAAGTGTATATAAACAGATACATTTCGTTATCTAAATAGGTTAACATTTTTATTCAAAAGCATCATTTGCAAAAAAAAAAAATGAAAATAAAAATAAAATAAATATATAAAATAAATAACCTAAACAATAATTTCCATCATCCATGTGCATTTAAATTTCTTAAAATAGGTACTCATCTTACAAAATAATGTGCTGTGTAATGCTATGTAATGCCAGCATTACACTGGATTTTATGAAGTAATGCATTACATTACCATTACATGTAATGCAATTTTTTGGGCATTACACATTACTAGCATTACTTTGAGTTCGTGTAATGCATTGCAATGCATTACCATTACAATTAGCATTACCCCAAGCTTGATTCAAACGAATGCATATACCTGTTTTAGAAAATAAAATCTTTACAAAGACAACTTCTAAACTTTATTTTGACTTTTTAACTTACAATATTTTCAGAATACTTGGCGAACTGTCTTGCTTCTTCGGGATATACAATCTTCCCTCCCCTGGACTGAGCAGACATGAAATCTAGAGTTATCTATGAATATATAGATAGAATTAAGTTTAATTGCTCTTAATTATGTCATGTCTAATTAAATTTTAGAAGGTTTTTACAGAAGATGAAAATATACAAGCTTATGTAAACTTTTAATCATTAGTATAAATAAAGGATTAATACCAGATCAGGTCTACTTCCCATAGGGATGCAAAAGATAGGATGTCCTTTTCCAACATCTCTCGTATAATCAAGCATCTGAGTCTTTTCCTAAAAAGTTTACAGTATGACAAGTTATATTAAAACCAGTGTGATATACAATCAACAACGACGCTTCCTATTTTGTATTTTTTTATGGACATTTGATCTTGATTACATATGGAGATAACGAACAGTGCTCCTTAGCATGATTGAGAAATAACGGAAAAATCCGTCGAAAATTCAGTGTGTACATAATGGCCTGAAAATGTATGAAAAACTCAATCAGCATTTGACTTAATGCGAAATTGTAGCTACTGACAAGATCATTGTATCGACCATAGAACTTACGATATGATGACTTTAAACGAGACTGTTGATTTTCGTTTCAACAACTTGTTTGTCAATAATTCACCTCGTTTTAGAAATTATAAAGACTACCTCTTCAGTTTCATAAGCCGATGAATCTTCAACTTCACCAGTAGCACTTAAATCAGTTGGTCTACCGTCCGAAATAAGAATTATTCTTGGATGAACATGAAAGTCTCCTATTCTCTTGGTATGTCCTATTTGAGAATGATTCAAGAAGCTTTAATATAAAAGTTAACAAGAATATGAAGCAACGTCTTGCGAAACATTTTTTGAATCGATCATTTTTATGTGTTTGATTCATTATGCTAGATTATCCTTTAAATCTAATTTATTTAAGAAAAGGAAGAACACCTTTCGATGTCAATTATCATAATCAATAAGCACTTTTACATTAAGGTCAAGATTTAGTAAATAACTTTAGACTAATTTTTTGGTGCTAGATCCATTATGACGTCATAATCAATTTCAACTTTTCTTTTTCCCGTACTTTACGGCTTTAGCAGAATTATATAGAAAATAGGGTATTCTCATGACATTCAATTTGAAATCATATGAAAAGTAAACCGGATACCTATATTAAATTTGATATTAGTTTAAAGAAGAGGCCATGAAGATACTAATTATCGTTTTCTATGAGAATGTAGGCAATCTGGATACAATTTCTTTGTCGAATATGAAAAAAACTTCCATATTCATGACTGGTTCTCTTAATTTTTCATTGAAAATGACAATTTAAAATACAGTGTTTCATCTTGTTTACCTACAAATTATGCCCGGAAACACCATGTTTGACCTAGCAAAAGTTGTAAAGCATTAATAAAGGAACTTATTTCTCAAATTTGATAAAACTGTAGGCACCTGTTATTTACTAGAGCTTGACCTTAAGGCAACGTTTTGTTTATATAGTTGCAATAATGATTTTTAAAGGGTGTTCGATCTAAATCCAAGTTCGATTTAAATCCTTGGTTTGCAAAGAAACAACACATTTGTTAAAAATATCGGACGCAATATTTTGCGAATAGTTAAATGAAATTATATTTATTCTAACAGTAACAATATCAACTTACCTACTTCACGTCTTAAGCACGCTGTGGCTAAGATGAATGCTGCTGTCAGTGGCGTTGGTCCTCCAAATTCAACTTCATCTAAACAAAGAATATTATTCAAAGTATTGGATTCGAGTATGGGCAAGGTAGTCAATTGTATTAGATAAAGTGTTAAATTTCTTATTCTAAATTTTACCAATTTAAAATTAGAATTGAGAGTATTAAGAGAGAATAAAGAAGGGTTTTTTTTTAAAGAATAATTTATAATTATTTTAAATTCCTGTTGAAAAATTATTATAAGATACTTAGGCATTGTTTTATTTCCATGTATTGATTTGAATAATAGCGTTGAAATCTGGTGTGTTTTCCACATAATATGACAGCTACATTTTCATCGATGTCTGGATGGTTTGTGTATTCTAAAAAATTCTTTCAGAGTTATTGCAGTAAGCAATCCATATTCAAACATTATTTTTCATTTTTCATTTTTTAAAACAAAAAAAAAATTATTTTTGTTAAACATTTCCATCTAAAAAATTTAATATAAGTAACAGGCAAACCATATACTAGTAAACGAAAGCCCTGAAGGCATCTTCGAGATTCGAAGCTCAGACTTCGAAATTCAAGATGAAAATTAACCAGTTTAAGCGTTGATTCGATATCTTACTGATCTAAATCTAAATCCAGCTTTTTAGTTTCTGACCAAGTCGTTGCATACGATAAGCAGGTTATTTTATTATTATTTTCAAAATTATTATAACACATATTTACCCTTCTGCATTTTGCTTTCTTTTAATGTCTACGCCAACTTAACAAGATATTAATGGTTAGAAAAAGTAAACATGTATATTGCAGTTGAATATCTAAATCCTATAGTGCCCATTCCTAACTTGGAGTTTAAACCAGTGTTTGTTCTTTTTTAATAGTTTTTCTTTGTTTCGATCATGGAAAAAGTCGTCCCTAACTTTGAGCTTAACTTCACTTCTTCAATGTTTTAATTAGCAGACCATAATTTAGAACATAATATACATGCAACATAATAACAGTCATGTATAAGTAGATATGGCGTTGAAAATATCCATACCATCAATAATTGTGTGAAATGTCTCTTTCATTTTTTGAAATCCTTCCTCCCCAAGACTTAAAGATGTATCTAATATAAATATACTGCATGGTCCTCTTCCATGTTGATGGCGAACTTCATGATCTTGAGAAGGTAAAAAATACATTCCTTATTTACCAAAGTTCTTGCCAAAATGTTTGCAAAACAAAGTCATAAGATAAATTTAATATTGCCGATCTACATAAATATGAAGTTGCATGGTTTTGAGGTGTGTATAAAAGTAAACATACCTCTTTCTAAATATACCCATTTAGCAGTTAGAGGGTATTAAATTCTAATCTTTTCATGGTATGTATGTTTGTATTTCTACATGCTCTTTTCAGATAACAAACATTTAGCATTTGTTCATAGAAGCGATTTGTTAAAAATACATACTCTTTAAAGCCTCAAAACCTGCTTGTTCTTCCCAAAACTCTAGTGTTTTTCTAGATCCGAAAGCCATCTACCTACCCAAGATGGAAAAAGGTACAGTCATTCATTAATGTCAACATGGTATTTTGAAATCTGGGATATAGATTTGGAACATTCTTGTAAGATGAAGATCATGTTTTTGCAGCCCTGTGGACCAGGTTGCTCTATAATTAATTATAAGTTAGGATGTATGGGATTGATATGCAAGAAGTTATTCAAATTAAAGGTAAACTATACTTTAAAAAGATTATAAATAACAATATTCTTTCTTAAGAAAATTACAAAAACCACAATACAGATGTAAATTTATTTCCATAAAGTACATTTGAAAGACTGTATATGATTTCCATATAATATACAAAGTTGCTTATCATTTAGTATCGACAAAAAGTAAGATCCGCCTTTTCTAGAACATTAAATTTTACTTATCGTATAAAAACATAAATTACTAAGTTTACGTTGATATTCTTTTCGTCAAATGTATATTTAATAATAGGTTATTTTTTATTATAATTTATATTTTACGCAGCCAATCATTTGAGGAAATTAAGTTTAAAACGGCATCGTATTTTTTCGATTTTTAATCTGATTAGAAGCTTTTCCAGTAGAAAATAAAAGAAATAGACACAATAATATTTGATTTGAAATATATTTTCAGGTTGAAGCTCGGTTTATGGCTAATCCAATACTCATAACAAAATATGTTTCTCATTATAAGACTGCTGAAGTAAAAATTGAATTGAATTCAAATAAAACATTTCTGGTTTTTGATTTTGATTAAATCAACTGTATTTTGGTAGAAAAGTTCATTCTTGGATAAAAGTTTAGCTAATATTGACCTTTTACTTCTTCTATTTTCTGCTTCCAGGTCCAATCATCACTGATTCGGTGCAATTTTTGGTTCATCAGATTTATGCCTTTACTAAACTAAAACTGATTTTGAAGCATTGCAAACGTGTTTAAATATCGGACCCCCTTCCCCCCAAATCCACCTGTACATGTAACTGTCAATTCTTTACACAAAAAACTTTTGTTATTTCACATCCGGAAACTCAATCATGGCTATTCATAAAAATTTCTGCGCATCCCTTATCCCTAGCTTACGTTCGACTTTCCATTCTGTATTCAATGAACTTGACAAAATAAATTCTTAAAAGCTGATACCTTTTTTATTTACATTTTTTAAAATTCTTTTCTCATATCAAAGGAAATAATGTTTTACTTAGGAGAAAGTCCTCGATCTGTCCATTCTGTGAGAGAAGGAACTTATTTCGTTTCTACAAACTTCGATTAGTTCTTTATCTCACAGAATGGACAGTTTTCGACCTTTCTCTTTACATGTACATTAAATTGGATAGAAAAAAGTTAAAGGTAAAATACAAAATACAACATGTCTATATTTTACTAATTCAAAAATTGCAACTTAATTTAAAGTTAACAACAAAGAATTAACTTACCAAGAGAATGGTTTGTATTCTTGCGTTGCAAATCACGTTTCCTCGTTTTATTTTCCTGTTTTGATTTATAATTAAATCAGAATGTATGATATTTGGTACAATATGATATTTGAAAACATTTTTGTTAATTATAAAAAAAAATCAGGAAATCAAAAACAGTTGTTTGGAAAAGAAAAATCAATGCCATGTATGAATATTAACATTATTTCGATTTGAATTGACAGGACTTTCGGTATTGATATAATTAAAAGCTAAAATCATTTCGATTTGAAATGACATGGCTTGCGATATTAAAATAATTGAAAGCTGAAATCTTCACAAAGGGATGGTAATCAAAAACAAGAGGCCCAGGGGCCACATCGCTCACCTGAGCAATTGGCTAGGAAAAAGCACATCAGATCAGAACTGAAAGTTTACTGAGGTTGGGGGGGGCTTGAATTTTAACCCCCCAGGGGGTCATGATTTGAACAAACTAGAATCTACACTACCTGAGGATGAGTCCCTAAAATATCACTAAGCATGTCTTTGAAGTACTTGAAAAGAAGATTTTAAAAGGTTTCCCTATATATTCCTTGTATCGGCCATTAGGCCCCACCCTAACCATGGACAAACTTGAATCTACACTACCTGAGGATGATTCCACATGAGTTTCATCTTTCCTGGCCCAGTGGTTCTTCAGAAGATGATTCCACTTGAGTTTCATCTTTCCTGGCCCAGTGGTTTCTGAGAAGAAGATTTTTCAAAAATGCCATTAATTTTTCTCTGATTCATAATTATCTCCCTTTGGAAAAGGATGTGGCTCTTCATTTGAACAAACTTGAATCCCCTTTACCCAAGAATACTTTGTAGCTAGTTTGGTTGAAATTGGCCCAGTGGTTCTTGAGAAGAATATGAAAATGTGAAAAGTTTACAACAACAACGACGACGATCGACAACAACGAAAACGACGACAACGACAGACAACGGACAAATTTTGATCAGAAAAGCTCACTTGAGTCTTTGGCTCAGGTGAGCTAATAATAAGACATGCAGAGGTATTCTATGTATACCTATATATGTAAAAATAGTCAAATCGCTAAGGCACAGAATTTAGATAGTACAAATTGAAATATTTCAAGTTTCCGTATAAGCTGAGGTCCCTTGTCTCAGTAGGTACTGGTATGAAAAAGAGCCCTCAAAGCTAAATGACCCCGAGTGCCGAGTATAGGACAGAATCTGTAGCTCTCCACCGGAAAGTGGTGGCGTCTCCACATGAATAATTCTCGAGAGGGACGTTAAACAACAAACAATCTATCTATTAAAATATTTAGATATAAATACATGTATCAATATGCAATTATTGTTAATTAATCTATTTCTAGTCAAACGAGTGGGTGTATATTGGATTCGAAACATATGTTTCGATAATATACGTTCATGACTGTCACATATACACATATTCACACTACTTATTCGTATATCCACGTTAAGCCATTATGACTCCGTTCATTTGAAGAATTGTCGAAGGTGAGGTCAAAGACTTAATTGCAATAATAAACTTATTATTGCGATTAAACGCAATAATTATTGCGTTTAATCGCAATATTATTGCGTTTAAACGCAAAAATTATTGCGGTTGAACGCAAATATTATTGTGATTGAATGCAAAAATATTATTGCGTTTAAACGCAATAATTATTGCGTTTAATCGCAATATATTTACATCCGCTGAATATTTTCCCCTTGATTTCTTAAGAAAACCCATTGCGTTAATCACTGCATGAACTACAGTCGGCATGTCGCCTGTACAGATTTCTTATTCAGTGGCTATTCCATCAATGAAACGTATAAAGACGTTCGCATCATTAATACAATAATTAATCTTTTTAATCCTACTTTAAATGATTATTTAAACAGATATAAATATAAACAATAACATGTCTTTCTTTGTTTGTTATTACTGGAATTAACGGTCGCAGCTATTGCAGAAAAAATTTACATAACCTCGGTCGATATACTCCATGCATCTTTGGTCAATATCTGTCATCCTGGGTCATTATAAATGCATATTGACCTACATTGAGTCCATATTTGTATAATATATTCAAGAAGTAGTGTATAACGAATATTGATTTTTAAACAAAATTCTGAATTAAAAATCTCAAAACCTTTAAACATGTATGAAACATGCCTTTTTTATAACTTTGTCTTATACAGGTGTTACTTACTACTTCTCGACACATGATCCCACCTCTGGTGTAATCAGTGACCTATAGCTATATATATTTCTGCTGTTTACGATTCATTCACCAGACAGTGTTTTTAAATCTCTAATTTTACATTATATCAAATTTTTTTGTAATTTCTTACATTTGAAAACGGTCAACGTGTTAAAAATTAACGAATAAATGAACATAAAAAGACATTTAAAATTTTTTTTCAATGCATGTTACTTTTGACATCTACTAAATATGGAACGGTCTTTTAGAAAATATGTTTTTTAAAACGTTGTGATTGTCACAACACGTTAGTTTTTCCTCGTGTATTGTTATAAAGTGAACCAAATTCAAGAAGTTGATTCATATTATCACAAAATACTGAAAATAGGATCTCCGAGTTTCACTTTCATCAACTTTTCGAATGAATTGAACCACATTGGACCAAGGTAAGAAAGAAGATGTATTCACTTCAGGGATATTACATGTACATGAAATTTGTTTTAAATTTGACCTAATGCCAGTATAATTGGCCCTATGTTATTGTACACACTGTTAATCTGCGGTATACTAGTACTGTATTGGCAAAGTATTTCGGATATCGCGATATAGGAGGTACAGACGAACTGACAGACAGGTCATTGCATGAATGCTAAAAGCGGAGCCTAATATTGTTTTGGATTAACCCTAAAACTTTCATAATTCCCTACAATGCTCTTTATAAAAGAGGAATATGAATATACGAGGGCTGTTCGAAAAGTTCTTGGACGATATCAATCTTCGTTACATTACTCACTAGAAATTAAAAAATAAGCACAATATAATATGTAAAAAATATTTGTTTTGTTGATGTGTGAAGTTTCATTCCATTCGATTTAACAGAAATCAATTTATTTCATTTC
>NW_026931100.1:0-25000 GCF_032062105.1 Saccostrea cuccullata | reverse complement strand
ATGCCAAAACCACTAAAATAAATGCAATCTTCAAAAATCTTCTCCTTTACTCCTGGACATCAAGCACTCAAACTGTTGGTATGATTGTAATGAGCATTGAGTCCTTTACCAAAATTTTGAAATTCATGGCCACAGGGTCAAGGATTCTAGTGTTCGGGCGAGGTTAGATTGATTATGTAGTGAAAAATGCATTATTTCTTCTCTGCTCCTGGGCATTAAATAAACTAACCAAGTACACAGTTGTGTTGAATAAGACTGTCTCTTTCAAAATTTTGAATTTCATGGCCCTTGGGTCAATTTCAAATGATAAGGCTCGTGATATTAAAGATTTGTTGTTCAACAACTAGGGCTGGGCTATATAGATTATTTAGTGAAAATGCCTAAATTCTTTGAAAATCTTTTTCTCTGCTCCTAGGTATTAAACAAACTATCTGAGTACATAATTATGATGAGCAAGAATTTCTCTTCCAAAATTTTGAATTTCATAGCCCCTGGATCAGGGTTCTGGTGTTAGGGCGGGGCTATATTGATTACATAGTGAAAATACATTAATTCTTTGAAAATCTTCTTCTCTGCTCCTGGGTATAAAACAAACTAACCAAGAACATAGTTATGATGATGATGGGTGTCTCTTCAAAAATTGTGAATTTTATGGCCCTTGGGTCAGGGGTTCTGGTGTTAGGGCTATTGATTATTTATTGATTACATAGTGAAAATACATTAATTCTTTGAAAATCTTTTTCTCTGCTCCTGGGTATTAAACAAACAAACTAAGTTAATAGTTATAATGAGCGATAATGCCTCTTCAAAAATTATGAATTTTATGGCCCCTGGGTTAGGAGTTCTGGTGTTAGGGTTAGGCACTACTGATTATATAGTGAAAATACATTAATCCTTAAATAAACTGACCAAATATATGGTTATGATGAGGAAGGATACTTCTTTCAGATTTGTGAATTTTATGGCCCAAGGTCTGGGGTTTATGTGTTAGGGTAGGGCTGTATTGAGTATAAAGTAAAAAATGCATAAATTATATTTAAAACTCTTCTCCTCTTCTCCAAAGTATTTAACCAATGAAGTATGTACATAGTTATGATGAGGAAGGATGCCTCTTCCAAAAGTGTGAATTTCAGAGTCTCAGGGCATGGGTTCTGCAGTTTGTGCGGGGCTCTTATGAAAATGCCTTTGCTTCTGGGTTTTATACCAATGATCTAAGTACATATTTATGATGAAGAAAGGTGACTCTTCCAAAATGGTCAATTTCATGACCCCTAGGTTGGGGTACTGGATTTGTGGCGGGGATTGGTTGGTACATAGTCTGAAAATAAATCAATGCTTTGATATCTGCTCTTTGGTATTAATCAACCGTTTATCATAAAATAAATTAATGTAAAAATTTCAAAAATTTTGAAATATGTGGCCCCAGGGTCAGTGGTTTTTGTGGGATGGGCTGCACAACTGTTGTTTATAAAGGGGAAGTGCATTTTCTCTTTGTTACTCTGATCTACCTCTGGGTATTAAGTGTATAAATATGAGAAACAATTGTCGCTCTTTCCAAATTATGAATTTCATTATTTGCTTTTGGTTTAAAACACGAACCAAATTCATTATTGAAAAGTTGTTACATGTACATGATACTCAGATGACCTTTAAGGCCTGTGGCCTCTTTTTTCATTGTATTAGGCCTACTGATAAAACAAACACCTAAAGGTTATATCATAAATTAGGTTTATGATCCTGTTTGAGTACAACATATGAATATTTATTTTGGCAACATACTTCGGTGCACACGCCAATGTTTTATTTTTCAGATGATGTTGAATTTGGGGGACCAAGTCCGCTTACAGCTGCATTTTTTCTGTCTACCGATGCTTACTGCATGTAAATAGAAATGGTGATTTGTTCCCTCAATTTTATTTTTTATTTTCAACCTTATTTGTTTATTATCCTTCGTTTATTTTTTTCATGGCCATATGTTACTTTTGCATGACATTGTGTGTCACAGTTCAATCATAAACAGGGGTTATAGTTAATGGTATACGCATGTATAAAATGACAGTAAAGTAGACTTGTTTAGAAGATATTTTTATTTTAATGTACGGATATTTTGAACTGTGAAAGAACATACCGTCGTAAAACTTTTCTGTATGATTTTGCTACAATATTTAATTCTTACGACAGGGTATACACGAAGGTTTGGAGATTTTCACAATCGTCCCAGAATAATTCTCATTTCGGATGGAAAACCCACAGATTTTACGGCCATCAATGTTATTGATGTTGATGATTCTCCGGACTTTGAGACTGAAATGGTATGAACAAAAAGAAAAGTTTTTTAGATAATTTTTCTCTGGTCTCTGAGTAAAATATTCTCAATGGGAAATAAAGCAGCAGAAAAGCAATCAATTGTTATAAAATGTTTTTTGACGGGTGACTTTTATTTACACGTTTATTAATCATATATATTGATGGTTAAGACAAAAACCATTTACTGCAGTATACAAATAATGTTGGCAAGTTACATCCCATCTTCTGCATTCCTGTTGGAAGAAACCCCGACTTGGTAATCTGTATTTAATTTGCAATATTGATAATTTTTATATTTCACTGTAAAGAGGTTCGTCTCTTTTTTTATCTTACGCCGTCAGATTTTCAAATATCGATATTCAACAGATATTACTGAATTCCTGAGTGCTCAGTCAAGGGGAGGAAAGATTATTTATCCCCATAAGGCCCGACAGTTTGCAAAATATACAGCAAATACCCAGAAATAACTTTACGGAGAAACCATGTAAAAATACCTCTTATCTGTATTTTACAATAATAGAAAGAAATTTTTAACAGTATTTTCTCAATTAATATTCGTTTCTTTAGGTTTCAAGACTGTGAATATATCTTTTTTCAAAGAATACTGCCCCCATGTTATCGTATACAATGAGGAATGATGGGAATGACCGCGACATGATTCTGACGTTACTGGCTTGTAAATTTCCTGATAAAGAGTTCTTGGAAAGAGACCAGGTATTGAATAAGAAATGAGGTTTCATACCGCTTAAGACGACACTCTGATGTCAATAGAAGAAATTTTAATTTAGTATCCTTTCTTTTTATTCATTTAAGCATGAAATTAGAGTTTTTAGCCATTTATTGAGTACTTCACGTTCATGTTCCTAAGGTTTTCTGGATTATAATTATTTTTTAGGGGGATATATTAGAAATTTACTCCAAGAAACCATTATATAATTGGAGGATGCTCTGAAGGAAGAACTTATCGATGAAATGGATGATGTACATCAAGAGAGAGACCCCCGAATGCCTTCTCTAGGTTCAAGGGTCAAACGTGGGAGGGACTGGAAGTGGAATTATCAGGATAGCAATGGTCCTGGTACAGTCATAGGACATTTAAAAGATGGTAAGAGCAGTTTCATTACAAATCTTTGATACTTTTCAGTAAAAAATAAATGAATAAAAAATAAAATCGGAATACGTTCTATTTTACAGAAGAGGATTCATGGTAGTTACCATTTTTTAATGTATTTTCACACATATAATAAGCAAATAAGATTAAAAAAAAATTATTTTATGTTTTTTTGTTTTAATCCTTGATACCAAATTATTTTTCATCTGGGGAGAAAAGTTTTTTTGAGTTATTTATCCTTAAAAGGATACACTGTAGTTGTCTATAACCTCTCATCGTACTTGCCTGTATTCTTGGCTTTAAAGTGTACGTATACATTTGAGAATTACTGTGTGGGTAAGCAAAGACCCATGTCCTTTTAAATTTCTTCCGTTTTGATTTCAAACTTTTTTGGTCTAATTTGTCACTTTTTTTCTCTTAATTTCTGGATTAAAAATTTAGACCCTTTAAGTAGTTGCAACAGACAGTTGAATTTTTAATTGACATTTGATTTATTTTTCGTTGTAATTTGTAAACGCTGAATAAATTTTCGTCCTGTAAGTGATTATCGATTTACAACCGGTCATTCATATTAAAAGTTTCTTTTTATTTGGAAAATTATAACAATCTCAAAAAAGTTTTTTCGCATGAAACTATTGCAACTGGATGCCTGGTAAAAAGAGGTAAAGCTCGTTCTATATGTAGATAAATTTATAATGAAATACCCAAAACGGAAAAAAAAATATATTGCAGATGTTTTTCGGTTATTTGCCGTTCATGACAATTAGCACACAGCGAATGTGACCGTTCGGTAGGGATGCTTACTCCTTCATGACACATGATCCAATCTCTGATGTTCTTGAGGTCCGTTTCTGCTTCGCTCCTATATAGGTCCTGATTGGAACTGGGAAGATCAGGACTGCGGTACTGGAAGTATTGGATCCGTTTACAGAGTAAAACGAAATGGAGCTGTGTATGAACGTGATCAATAATGAACTCTATTTTTCTTTTACTTTAAAATACAAGGTAAAGAAATGTCTCTACAAAATTCATATCAAATATTTTCCTTCGACAGATACCTCCTTAATAATGAAAAGTGTAATTTAAAAAAAATTGCTCACTCAATACTCAGCAACACACACACAAAAATCACTATTTCTCTCTTACAGGTACGATAGCCGAATGGCCAAATTTCAGAAAACAGGTTTGGACATAATGGATAATATGATCTGCAGATACGGTAATTATCGTTTTGACTGTCTGTCGCGGGTTTGATAAAAGAGCTATTCCACTCACAACCAGTGGATAAGTGTATAATATGTCTAAAAGATTTTTCATTGCAATCTGTACTCCTACACAAGTCTAATCTTATCTTAGCATAACTATTTCTGTTTCTCGTTTGGAAAAAAAATTATAGACTTGTTCGACTTTTTTGTTTCTCAATAAATATCACATTATTGTCTACTTTAAGTGTCAGATCCAAGCACATATTATTATCCTAAATGCTCCATGATTGTGATTTTCCATCCTTTGGTATGACTTCGACATTTGTCGATTTCAGTAGTATTTTTTACTATTTGTCGATATTTATACTAATGTCAAAAGGCATATCGAATAGCATCTAGGATTGTCTCAGATGTATTCTATGACAGTCAAAAACAAGAGGCCCATGGGCCACATCGCTCACCTGAGCAATGTAGCTAGCAAAAAAGCACAAATCAGTTAATTTTTGAAAAGTTTAAACCCAAAAATGGTCCCAACCAATCCTTAAAAGGGAGAGGGTATGACTTGAACAAACTTGAATCTTCACTAACAAAGGATGCTTGCATATTTCTTTGACTACTTGTGGCTTTATTGCCCTTTACATTTGAACTTACATTGTGGCCCCACCCTACCCCCAGGGGTCACTGACTTGAACAAAGTTGAATCTACACTATGAATAGGACTAATCATGGCTTTGCTATTCCTGAAAAGAAGATATTTAAAGATTTTTTTCAACATGTTTCTATGTAAAACTTGGACTCTATGTTGTGGCTCCGCCCTACCTCCAGGGGTGATGATTTAAATAAACTTGAAAGTCCACTATCTTTGGATGCTTCCATAAAAATATGATCATTCATGTCCTTGCTATTCCAAAGAAGATTTTTAAAGAATTTTCCTATATACCGGTATTTCTATGTGAAACTTTGATCGGCCATTGTGGCTCCGCCCTACCCCTAAGGGTCATGATTTGAACAAACTTTAATCTCCACTACGTGAGGATGCTTCCATAAAAATATGATCAATCATGCCTATGCTATTTCAGAGAAGATTTTTTATTAAAATTTTCCTCTATATTTCTATGTAAAAAAACTTTCATCGGCCATTGTGGCCCCGTCCTACACCTGGAGGTCATGATTTGAACCAATTTGAATCTTCATAACCTGAGGATGCTTCCATAAAAATATGATCAAGCATGCCTATGCTATTCCAGAGAAGAAGATTTTTATAGAATTTTCCTATATACATGTATTTCTATGTAAAAAAAAAAAAAAAAAAAAAAAAACTTTGATCGTCAGTTGTGGCCCCGCCCTACCCCCGGGGGTCATGATTTGAACAAACTTGAATCTACACTACCTGAGGATGCTTCTCTATAATTTTCATCTTTCCTGGCTCAGTGGTTCTTAGGAAAAAGATTTTTAAAGAATTTTCCTATATACATGCCTTCTGTCTCCATAAATACATGAGGATATTTTTAAAACAGCCTATAGAGACAGAAAGGTTACATTATCGATAACATGTACAAGGAATGAATATAAGAATACTCGAAAATTTAAGGGAAATCATTTCGATCTCTTATTTTGAAAAAAAAAATAATTTAAAAGTGGGGGATCAATATATACCTTTAGTGTCAGTGCAGCTAAATTTTGAAGCCTGTCTTATCAAAAGAGTTCAATCTTATGTGATGATTGATTGTATACTGTTTAACCTCCCTCTCCAGAGTATTTCACTGATATGGAGACGTCACCATTGCCGTCGAAGGGCTGCAAATTTAGGCCTATGCTCGGCACTCAGGGCCATTGAGCAGGGAGGGATCTTTATAGTGCCACATCTGCTGTGACACGGGGCTTCGGTTTATACGGTCTCATCCGAAGGACCGCCCCATTTAGTCGCCTTTTACGACAAGCAAGGGGGTACTGAGGACCTATTCTAGTCCGGATCCCCACGGGGCCCTTATCTTATGTGATGATTACAGGTACTACAGCCAGATGATAATTGTCAAATAATATCAATAATTGATATTTTCTTTTTTATATTTTTTATATACTATAAATGAGCAATTTAAAACTTAGGTAGTATAAACCAGTATGAAGTTAATCAGAACGACATATTGTACACTATAAAAATTACATTTTTCTTTTTAGGTCTTGTTAGACAGACTAAACAAATACTGGCCAAACCAGCTGCCTGAAAGACCTCAGTATGACTTCTGGTGAGTCTAACATATACTTTCAGTTTGTCACTTATTTATTTAATTTTAATGAAAATCTTTAATTATGCAAGTTTCATGTATAAACATTCTGGTAGAGGAATATTTAAAAGAAAGGTCAGTTTATCAAAATGTACATTCATTATTAATTCCAAACATTTTTCTTTCATTCTTTAAAATTAAACAATATCATATTTAAACAGATCAGCATTTAAATTCTTTAAAGCTTGAGACAAAAAAAAAATATCTATTTGCCTTGATTTTTTATGCATAAAAATGCAAACATGTATCAAACAAAAAATTAAAAAGACACCAATTGAAAGGAAAACAAAAACCATATACTTTAAACTGATTTGCAGGAATTTATTTTCTATAATAAATATTCAAACAATTATGCATAAAGAAAATTTCTCGTATTTCTTGCCATGATAATGTGTCCAAGATTCATTATTTCAATGCAACAAATCAAAATTTTGAGTCAATGACATGCTATATACATGACTACGAGAAGCTGTCGTAAATATGCTTCTATGTCTAGCTTCCCTCCATGAAATTCATCAAGAATACCCTTTTAACATCAAGTCAAATTAGTATGAAACTACAATTAAATATGTCAGAAAATAAGTTCTAAAATAAAATTATATCAAAATCATAAACATATAAAAATTGCAGACCATTGGACATCTTATTGAGCAATGATTAAATAAACTTGATTTGTTGCATTACAAATTGATTTTTTTTTTAAATAAAGCAGTATGATAAAATAATAAATTAATAATACTAGTATTATTTATTATGGTTTTAAAGCTACATGTACATGTAAGTGTAGAAATTAAATCTGATAACTGAAACTTGCATTTTCTTCTTTGGAGAAATACAAGTCAATGTCCAGTGAATAAATTCTTAAATGTTGTGAAATATTTTCCAAAATGTACAAAGGGAGAGATATCTTGAAAAATAAGTGAAGTGATAGGTTTTTTTTTCCTCTTCAAAAATATTTCGTTTTATAGAACACGGTGTACTGATATAATCTTATTTTATAACTTATTTTCTTACATATTTAAATTTAATTTCATACTAATTTGACTTGATGTGTAAAAGGTATTTAAACCATACACCATTCCTGAAGAAGGAGAAGAAAAGCTAAACAGATTTGTTTTATTTCTTTTTAAGAATTTTCCAGTTTGAATTATTCATCTGATATGCTGCCACTTGGTTTCTGAGCACAGGGCTCCATTTAGACCGGTGCTCGGTACCTAAACGCTAAAGAACCTACTGCAACATCGAACTTCAGTTTATACAGACCCATCCGATGGATGGGGTCTTTACGTTCCATGGTAGATTCGAATCCGTGGCGAAAGAATAAGCTCCTGGCTCCGCGACTGTACGTGCATGCAGAGCAAACACTCTAAACACTGCGCTTCGCAAGCGACAAACATTCTAGTTAAACTTGTATTGCCTGACTGTCCTAGACAAAGAAATTTTTCTCTCATTATGCAAATTTTAAAGTAACAACAGCATTAAAACGATTATGATTTTACTGCTTATTATAATGTTAGTGGGAAAACACAATCTGCATTTGATTCTTGAGGACTAGAAAATGTGTACATTATTTTAGACATATGTCGTCGGTGAAGAATACAAGAGCAATTTTCACTTTTATTTTATTTTAGGAAACACGAATGGGAAGCACATGGTAGATGTGCAACAATAGTAAAAGAAACTGACACAGAACTAAAGTATTTTAACGAAACTCTCGACCTTCGTTTAATCAATGATGTTGGCAGGTAAGAGTAAGACTAAAATTATCCTAGAGGTACCACACCTTGCAAAACGCAATGTATTTTTGAAATGAATCAGGACTGAATTATAATCATTCCACAAAAATTTACAAAATCATTTACAAAAATCCATTCATTTTATGCCCCCATATTGGGTAGCAGATAGTTTTTGCACTGTTCGTTCGTCAGTTGTAAGCAAAATATTAACTTTGCCCAAACCTTTTGATAGGTTGGATCTTTGGTTTTCATATTTCCTATGAATATTTCTTGCGACAAGACCATTACCGTCATGGTTGCTTAGTCGATAGAGGGATGGCTCGTGATCGGAAGGTCGTGGGCCCACAGGTGATGTGAGATCGAGATGAGTAATAGTAAACATCACCTGATGAGCGGTCCCACCAAACATCCCACTTTGTATTGATGAGAAGACAAAACTTTATAGAAACAAGAGGCCCATGGGCCACATCGCTCACCTGAGAAGCTTTGACCATTCTGTTCTTTTACCAGATTGCACCCTTGTTATACAGAATGCATCCCCATCCTACCCCACTGATCATAATTTAGACATTTTGAAATCTACACAACCCCATGATCCTTCCATGGGCACATATATTTCAGCTTTATTGGCCCAGTGGTTCCTGAGAAGAAGATTTTCAAAGATTCTTCCTATATATTTCTATGTAAAAATTTGATACCCCATTCTGGCCCCGCCCTTCCCCTGGGGGTCATGATTTGAACAATTTAGAATCTACACTATACCAGGATGCTTCCACATAAGTTTAAGCTTTTCTGGCCCGGTGGTTCTTGAGAAGAAGATTTTCAAAGATTTTACCTATATATTTCTATATAAAAATTTGATTCCCCATTGTGGCCCCACCCATCCCCCGGGGGTCATTATTTGAACAATTTAGAATCTACACTATACCAGGATGCTTCCACATAAGTTTCAGCTTTTCTGGCCCAGTGGTTCTTGAGAAGAAGATTTTCAAAGATTTTTCCTATATATTTCTATGTAAAACTTTGATTCCCCATTGTGGCCCCACCCATCCCCCGGGGGTCATTATTTGAACAATTTAGAATCTACATTATACCAGGATGCTTCCACATAAGTTTCAGCTTTTCTGGCCCAGTGGTTCTTGAGAAGAAGATTTTAAAAGATTTTTCCTATATATTTCTATGTAAAACTTTGATTCCCCATTGTGGCCCCGCCCTTCCCCCGGGGGTCATGATTTGAACAAATTAGAATCTACACTATACCAGGATGCTTCCATAAAATTTTCAGCTTTTCTGGCCCAGTGGTTCTTGAGAAGAAGATTTTCAAAGATTTTTCCTATATATTTCTATATAAAAATTTGATTCCCCATTGTGCCCCCGCCCTTCCCCCGGGGGTCATGATTTGAACAATTTAGAATCTACACTACCCCAGGATGCTTCCACATAAGTTTCAGCTTTACTGGCCCAGTGGTTCTTGAGAAGATTTTTTAATGACCCCACCCTATTTTTGTCTTTTCTTAATTATCTCCCCTTGCGAGGGAATATGTCCCTTCATTTTAACAATTTAAATTTTCCTTTACCCAAGGATGCTTTGTTCCAAGTTTGGTCAAAATTGGCCCAGTGGTTCTTGAGAAGAAGTCGAAAATGTGAAAAGTTTACAGACGGACAGACAGACGGACGGACGACGGACAAAATGTGATCAGAAAAGCTCACTTGAGCCTTCGGCTCAGGTGAGCTAAAAATGAAATAATGACCGAACAATGTTAATATGTCAAAGACACAAACTAGTGATCTCTGTATTTATACAATATTTGATTCCTGATATGTCATATCTAATTATAAATTTCTTTTATTTATGGAATGCGTTTCCGGTTTTCTTTTAAATACTTCATGACAATGCAATAAAAAACAGTTTTTTTGGGTGTCGATTTGATTTAAACAGATGAAATCGACTGGATCAGGAAATTAAAAATGAGGAAAAACACTTTGCTACACAAGATATAAAAGAATCTCTCAAGGTTAGATTTATTTTCTTCTAAATTTTGAAAACATTATAGCTTGTTCCTATGTGCAAATCATATTTTTTTTAAATTATTATTTTCTTTTATAACAAGCAATTTTAGTGTCCGATATTTTCAATTTAATTGTCCAATCTTTTATTATTAGGATTTAGGTGCAAATGCTTTAAAAAAATTTTTTTTCCTTTAGCTAATACTTAAAATTTTTGTTATAACTTTATTTGTTGATATTAAGCACCGTTGCATTTATCTCAAATGTTTTTTTTGGTTGAAAATAACATTCTCCTTTCTTTTCATAATGTTTCTTTTTTATGAAGAATTAAACCCAAGATTATGATTGTGATCTGTATATTTATAACTTTTATTTACTACACTATGAAATAACGTCAATGTATAATGTACACCAATAACATTTAAATGTGCCCCTTATTCCATTTTCATTAGGAAAATGGCTTCCGGGTTTAGAGAGTCACAAGACTATTGGGAAGACCAAGCTTTTTATGAAGCTATGAAAAGTAGGTTATTCGAACACAATTTCATGAAAAGAAAGAAAGTATTGCATATTTATAGGAATTATTATTTCTCATGAAAATGAATTATAATTTCATCATTGATTCGAAAACATATGTCAAGGAGCAAGTAAAACATTTAAAATACACTATATTGATATACATAACTTTTGAACTTCTTCATATTTTTTAAAGATAGCAATTATGTTTATTCACTTGTATTTATGAAAAGCTTTGACAATGCAGGCAAATAAATCTTTTTTATGAACTTCAAATTTTTTCATTACAATCGTTTTATGCAATGTTATAAGAAGTCAGTACGTAAGAGAGAAAATGTTTATTTTTTCAAGATCATGAATCTCGCTATCATCATGGAAGAGGGCCATGTAATATATTTATATTAGATACATCTGCAAGTCTTGGTCTTGAAGGGTTTCAACAAATGAAAGAAACATTTTGCGCTATCATTGATGGTAAAGATGGTTTTTTTTAAATTCCATATTGTATGCAATGTGATTTAATCAGTATTAGTGACCTGGAGAAAGCAATCAAGTGCAAAATATGATATCTTTTTGTATTTTAAAACTTAAGCTTTTGTATGCCAGGAATCGACCATATGAATTCTCTGAATTATTTTATTATTGAAGCACCTACAAATAATACAGTAAAGTCTGTTTGATATGTTTGCTCTAATAAATGCTATACACGGAGAAGTTCTCTTCATAATTTCATTGATTTAAGGAAACTACATGTATCAGTACTTTGTCAAAATTGAATTGATAAGCAGTAATTTGGGGACTTTTTTATTTTAGGATACTCAAATTTTCCAGATATCGACGAAAATGTTGCTGTTATTATATGTGGAAGAAGCACCAAATTCCAACGTTATTATTCCAATCACTACTCAGATATAAAACATTGCCTAGGTAACATAAATGAACAATCATTGTTTAGCAAGATTTCCTGAATCTGTCTATGTTATTATGTAATTATTGTCAACATACGGAGGCATTTGGCACTATTGAAAACTCCATATTCTGCTAAATATTTTTGAACTTAAGATCTATGGATTCTGGATGCAAAAAAAAATTAAAAACTGTTCAAATTGGAAATACAGAAATTCGCATTAACTCAATCACAATACCCTGAATGATATTTCAAAATTTCTTCCTTGTTTAGATGACGTTGAATTTGGAGGACTAACTCCACTCATAGCAGCATTAACCTTAGCAAAGGTGTGTTTATTAAGTGAAGCAGGTAAGTTTTCTTTACCATTTGACCTTGAATAATATTTCAATAAAATTATTCTTTATTATTTAATAATACAATTGTTATGATATTTTAAAAACAATATTACGTATAATCTGCAAATACAGTTCAAACCGCAGTGAAAGAAACATTTTTTGTGCTATTACCTCTTGTGTTATACATCTGACAGGACATACCAACAGAATAGGAGACTTTTATGTTCATCCAAGAATAATTCTTATTTCGGATGGTAGACCCACTGATTTTTCTGTCATAAGTGATATCGAGGATTCACCTGCTTATGAAACTAAAAAGGTACCATGTTAAATACTCTGCTATCTGCATGTGGAAAAATTCCGAACAATTTGAACACACCCAATGAAACGTATTTATTAATTATAGCAGATCTCGTGTCCTATCTTTAAAAACAATTTACGTTTTGCGAGTGTGTTCAATTTGCTGCAAACATCACTGGGTACGGACTGAAAATACTGGTGAGTTAGTTTAGCTTCCTCACATTTCTATTCTGTATTATCTGGATTATAGTTAAATATTGTTTTTTATTTATACACATTAAAACAACAAAATCCTACTTTTAGCTCACCTGAGTCGAAGACTGAAGTGACCTTTTCTTATCATAATTTTTCGGTTGTTTGGCGTGATCGTTGTCGTTACAAACTTTTCACATATATTCTTCTCAAGAACCAACAAGCCAATTTCAATTAAATTTTCTTCGAAGTATCCTTGTGTTAAGGGGATTTAAGTTTGTTCAAAGGAAGGACCACGCTCTCTCCCAAGGGGAGTTAATTATGAATTAGTAAATAAATGGCTTCTTATAAAAATCTTCTCTAAAACCACTTAGCCAGGAAAGATGAAACGCATCCCCAGGTAGTGCATATTCACGTTTGTTCAAGTCATCTTCCCGGGGGTAGGGATTGGCTACAATATGTGATAAAGTTTAGCCTAAGAATACATAGGAAACATCTTTTAGAATCTTCTTAATAACTGTAAAGCCATGATTGGTCATAGATTTCTGAAAGCATTCTCAGATAGTGAAGATACCCCACCTCATATATGTAGGTTATCAAAGTTTAACATATGACTACTTGGGGAATACATTTAAAAACCGTCTTTTCGAGAATAGTAAAGTTGTGATTGGTCATTTAAATGGAAGCCTTCTCTGGTAGTGGAGGTTCAAATTTGTTCAAAACATGACCCCAAGTTTAACAAATTAGGATGGGATCATAATGGGTGATCAAAGTCTAACTTAGAATTGCAGAAGAACAAACCTTTTTAAGATGCTTCAGTCAGAGACGTTCCGAAAATCGTGGTTTCAACGATTTCCAGAAACAATAAGTGTGTTTTATTATTATATTTTCGTGTGAAATGCTATATTAACATGTAAGGAGTCGTGATATTATACCAAAAAGCTGAAGAATATAAACTTCAAATTTGTGTCCATGCATTTCTCAAGTATTTTCATTGATTTACTTTCATAAGTGTATAATATACTATAACTATTTTTAGGATAAGCAGCGCATGCTAGATTTTTCAAGAAGCATTGGACTGGTACATCCAATTTTTTGTATACCTGTGGGAAGTAACCCAGATCTGGTATTTCTTTTTTTATGTTCCGCAATCGGATGTTTTGTTCATATAGTTTCTGTCCTGTTCACCTGGCTGTTTATCTAATTGTTTGCAAAGAAAAAATGAACCTTGACCATAGCTTTGTATTAATTGTACCAATGCCTTGCGTATCATGCATGTATATTTCTTGTGACAAGACTCTCACTTGGGTACCATTTTATTTGACCTCCTTAGCTTTAAATTGAAAATTGAACCACTTTGCAAAATTATTTTTTTACCTTTACCGTAACATTTGAAGAGTTTGTGCTACATGTAGGACTATATATCCCACTTCAAATGTAAATTTCCTTTGCATTGACAAAAGCTTTCCTCGCGTGTCAACAATTTTGAACCTGACAGTATTGACTCACCGTCAAGTGAGTTGATATACTTTTGAAAAACATGAATCTTGGACTTAAGGCATTGATGCAAAGGAATACAAATGCCTGCCGGAATTGGTATGTATTTTAGGAAAAATTTTGGTTGTAAATTATAAGAAAATATAAATTTGTAAAATATTTTAAGGTATCCGACCCATAAGAAGACATAATATTCTAACCTTAAATATCCATCCTGTATTAAATACTCCCAAAGCAGTTTAGGGTAGAAAAAGATTTACCAGGAGAAAATTTCAAAAATGTGATTACCCGAGCAGTGATTAATTAATTAAGAATGCATTGAGGTCTATGGGAACCAGCTTTTTCACCAGATAGTTTTTAAAAATGAATTTTATTGATGAAATGCAAAGGGGGTTAACTCTTCAAATACGGACCAAGATAAAAAGAAAAATTAGGACACGTTCTGCTCTTACATATATTGAGACTAAAGCATGTACGTTATATCTACATATACTGAGAATTCAACCAATATATATTTGTTATGCATTCAAATTCATTTAATTAGAGGCTATTATGGATCGGATACCTTAAGAAAATTAACTGTCTATGTTGTTCAAAACTCACTTTTCTACACCCATCATTATAAATCTATACAAATGTTTGCCACAAAAAGTCCTTTTATTGGGAAATTTTGAATGAAAAATGAAAATCTATGATGATAAACTTATTCATTTAAATAAAATATACATGGCTTACGTTGTTATATTCGACAGTTTTGATAAGAGTTTTAATTGTATCATCTGTCTTTAAAATAATTTTTGGTATTAGTGCTTTTATATTTTTTGTGGATAGAACTTTCTTTGGATACCAACAATTTTGAACCTTTGACCCTAATTTTGAAGTTTGACCAATTTCTTTAAATGAAAAATTAACCTCCGCCATATATATTCTATGGTTAATTTAAAGCTGACATGAATTCTTAAAAACGCAACATTTTCATCTATGTACGACTTGTTTCATACCAACTATAGCCGTATTCCGCCATATTTCTCTCAGATACCTTGTCTCATTGTAACGATGTATACCCCATTGCGCTCGTTACACTTGAATGATTTTTTGGATTGGGTATCGACTTGTGCACATCTCCGATGGTAAAGCATATGAGACCACATGAGGTGATCAAGACTTCTCAAAAACAAAATAAACAACATAATAATCATATTTTTGAATGATTATTGATTTGAATCAAAAGAAAGAAAATGCAAGTTTGGAAGAAAAATTAGTTGCACGATTACGTATTTGTACAGTGCGCGAATTTATGCAGAATAAACTTGAAATAAAAAGCAGTAAAATTTGCAAACACATTTTGAAATTATATCATTTGAATGGAACAAAACAACCAACGTCTTTGATTTGCAGGTCCTATGCAATTGATGCATATCGAGAAAACACCTCGAACGCTGTAAACGTACCCATACCTGGTAATAAGGTTACTGCATCGGTTCGAAGATGTGCACAAGTCAAGTGATATACACCCTGAATTCCATTTATTGAAATATGCATCACAAAAAAGAAATAAACTCCATAAAAGCTAAATAGTAAACACATTGTCATTACTCCGTACACACTAGCACGATGATACACTTAGTCCGTGCTGATCAGATTTTGGTCAGGGACAATATCAAAAGTGGAAAGAGAAGTTATTTGGTATTTGCGCGGCTGAAAGGGGGGGGGTATTATAACTGATGTTCATAAGCTATAATTGTGAATTGTTTATCTACATGTAGTTCTAATATATATTCTATACAAAGTCATGTATATAGTCTGCAGTTGGTTTGCGTCGCAAAATTCATTTGTCAATTATAACTGATTATTTTAGTACTAATCTAAACCTAAATCTAAACCAAGTAATTTGATGTACGGTAATAATTTACTTCAAATCTTAAAAGCAATTTACCAGAATACAAATTCTTATGTGTACATCTATACATTCTTTAACACTTACACACACGGAGAAAGGCCGTCCCCTGTTCAGATTGACATTTAGGCATTTGATTTTTTGGAGAGGGGGGGGGGGCATACAAAAATAATTACATGACCGTTTTTAAATATTCTTGGAAGACAGACATTTCTGCTGAATTCAGTTTTGAGATTTTTTTAAAATGTGTCACTCCGACCACAAAGTATGTGCATTTTGAGAAATGTAACTGTTTTATAATTATGTTGTTACAGGAAGTATTTCGAGATTTCAGTATCCCTGCGTGATAGTCTAGGTATTTTTTTTTTATATATATATATAAATGATTTCTGTAGGTGAATTTGGGAGATAATTTTAAAAGCTAGGGTAGGGATACTTGACACGGATAATTATTATTTATTCTTTTGTATATTGAACTCTCTCTCTCTCTCTCTCTCTCTCTCTCTCTCTCTCTCTCTCTCTCTCTCTCTCTCTCTCTCTCTCTCTCTCTCTCTCTCTCTGTAACCACCCGTTGGTGCAATGATAGGTATAAAATCCTACGCACTTTGTGCTGTACCATTTATTATGCCTTAGGACAGATCAAGGATTTTTTTCAGGCGGGATGTCGAAACTTCATAAATTGAATAATAATTTTACTTTGGACAGGAAATTAACCAAATTGCCCAAATTGAAAGAGAAACTAGACGTACATGTATTATGAGCAATGAACCCCCTGCCTCCCATATGGTTATAATGGCAAAGTCCATATTTCGCTTAACCCAAACGTGTCAGATCAAAAAGTAAAATAGGAGGTGCATAATGGTAATATGTAATAAACTTAAGATTCTTTGAAAGTTTCATTAAATTTCTCTAAGTGGTGTAAGAGGATTTGCGGATAAGAGATGGGTACCCCAAAGCGTAACAGACAGACGAACGGACATAACGATTACCTCCCACTTTTCAGGCGGGGGATATAATGAACGTGAAATATAAATCACAGGAATGGGAACATTGGGAACCTTCTCGAATACCTTCTCAAACGTATGTGTCGAACTTGGACAACAGACAAGAGAATTTCTAAAAAGCTAGTTTTAGGTAGAATGTGGACTTCTCACGAGGAGTTTACTCTCTCTTCCTATATGCTTTTTTCTAATAATCATTAATTATTTATGTCTAGAAATTTAATTCACATTAACTTCTATTTTCATTATCTTTGTACCACAGAATCAAACTCGTTTATTATACCCCACGCGAGAGGTATAATGTTTTTGACCCTCAGTCAGTCAGTCAGAGTTTTGTCGAACTTTGCAGATATTTATAGGAGACAATGTGTGTGTAGATTTGCACATCACGATGAAATTCCGAATTCTTTATTTTTCGGGAATTTCCGCACTTTTACAATTAGATTGATAAGTACTGTAATACTAAAGATGGTAGAGTATATGCCTGTTTTGTTGATTTTCAAAAAGCCTTTGATACTGTTATACACACAGGAATCAAAATTAAACTCCTCAAAATAGGGGTAGGAACAAATTTTTATGAAGTAGTGAAAAGTATGTATACATCAAGTAAATCCTGTGTCAGAGTCGATAATAAGATTACTAACTTTTTTCCAATAACTTTGGGAGTGAAGCAAGGTGACAATCTTAGTCCCAATTTATTTAAAATTTTTATTAATGATCTTCCAGATTACCTGAACTCAGCTACTGACCCTGTTTATTTAAATTCAAATTCAGTTAAATGTTTGATGTATGCTGATGACATAATTCTACTCTCCTCCACAGCGGAAGGTTTACAACAAGAACTTAATATTCTACAGCAATATTGCAACGATTGGTGTCTCTGTGTTAATACATCTAAAACAAAGATAGTTGTTTTTAACAAGGCAGGTAGACTCTCCAAAACAAAATTTTACCTCAATGATGTCGAACTGGAATGTGTGTCTGAATACAAATATCTAGGTGTGACATTTTGTTCTTCGGGTTCTTTCTCCTTTGCTCAAAAGCAGCTTTATCAAAAAGCATTAAAATCATTTTTTAAACTCAGGAAAAATTTCATTTCCCTGAATCCTGAGGTTAAAACCACTATTCATATTTTTGACCATACAATTAAACCTATTTTATTGTATGCATCTGAAGTTTGGGGTTGTTTTAATCCATTTACAAAAAAAAAATAGCATACCCAATTGTACTATTTATAAAATATACTCCAACTTATTCTGTGAAAAACTCCACTTGAAATTTTGTAAATCAGTACTAGGTGTGCATAAAACTGCAACTAATTTTGCTGTATTGTCTGATTTAGGTAGATTTCCCCTGCACTTTGACATTGTAAGATCAATGATAAGGTACTGGTATAGGCTTGAAAATCTAGGCCATTCTTTCCCAATTTTAAAAGATGCATATTGTGAATCCAAATCATTGTTTGAGAAAAAACTCCCTTCTTGGTACAGCTCCATTAATTTTCTTATTACCAATATCGAGGGTATTCGTGATTTAACTTCAGTCAAAATGCACAAATTCAAACGTGAACTTAAAGATTGTTTATTTAGATATTATATACAAGAGTGGAATTCTCAACTTAAATCACACTCTGATAAAAAGCTGAGATGCTTTAGCACTTTTAAACAAAATGTTGGTCAAGAAAAGTATCTTAATTTAATTAAGAATTTTGAGCAGAGGAGAAGTTTTACTCGTTTTCGCATATCAGCTCACAGACTTAATATTGAAAGGGGTCAATATATAGGCATTCCTAGAGAAGAAAGACACTGCAATAGATGCAATAACAAAACAGTTGATGATGAGAAACATTTTCTCTTTTCATGTAATCACATTAAGGATGAAAGAAAAGTCTTGTATGAATTAATAAACAATTCCTGTAAGAATTTCCACAACTTGGACAGTGATAAGTTAAATTGGCTCATGACTAATGAGGATGTGCAAATACTGATTCAAGTCAGTAAAATGATTATGAGAGCTGAAGTATGAAAAGTATTAGTAAACCTATGAAATTTTTTTTTTTTGTAAATTTAATGTGTCCCCCCATTCCCTTCTTAAATGTACAGAATCAGTCAGAATGGGTGTCTTGAATACTTAGAGTACGGGTTTGCCAGTATAATCGACTGTGCAGAGGCATCGTCCCCTGGTACCCTCTGTATCCAAGTTACCTTTTCTTTACATTAATTGTATGCTACCTTCAAGATCACAGATTTACATTTATACGTGATAGTACCATTTGTTTATATATATACATATATTTGTATGTAAATTATTATTTTTGTATGCATGGATATGTGTAACAATAAGTGTATGTTTATATATATACTATACATACATATATTTGTATATAAATTATTATTTTTGTATGCATGGATTTGTGAAACAGTAAGTGTATGTTTGTGTATGTGGGTATGCATATGTCAAATATCTATTGAACTAACTCCAAGAGATCAGTTTGCATTAAGTTTATTATTATATGCTAAGTACTTATTAATTGAAATTACTATTTCTGTTAATACTTAAATGATTTTTTTTTTGGAATGACCATCTTCAATACTTAGGGTACAGGTTTGCCAGACTGGCTGTGTAGAGGTATCGTCCCCTGGTGCCCTTTGTATTCAAGATGCACTAGTTTTATATTAGAGTACTGCCATTACTACAAGATTTTTTTTTTAATTTACCTTATATCTATCATTTTTATTTAATTGTGTTTTCTTTTATCATTCCATGGTTTCTATGCTTTTGATCCAGTGTGGTGATGCACTTCTCAATGTCAAACTTAATCACTAGTCATGTAACATTATCCTTAATATAGAATTGTAATCAATGTTATCAATTTGTAATAATTGTTCATGCCCCCCGTGGGCCCTTGATTGGTGAATAAACATAATATAATATAGAGGTGAGCAGTTTGTCAGCGCAACTCCTCATAAACCGCTGCACACAATTTCGTCAAACTTTGCAGATATTTAGGACACAATGTGTATAGATGTGCATATTACAAGGAAATTACGATTTCTTTATTTTTTTCTGGGAATTTCAGCACTCCGACTTTTGGGGGAGCGTGGGGTATGTGAACGTGCTCACTTTTTCTTTCATAGTGCATAAAATTATAAATAACTTTAAATCAAATTATATTAGGTCTAATAAAGCCAATACACAGTATTTATTTGATCATAATTGATCATAAAGAAATCCAATCTGTTTAAGACGTTTTTCTTACATTATTTTTATGAGAATTTTACAAATGATTTATTAACCAACCCCCCCCCCCTCATATCACGGGAAAATATCTTCAAAAGGTGAATGGTTCGTGATAATGCCTGCTTTTTTTATGAATTTGATGAAGTTAAACCATGTACTTAATCGTAAATTTTATTTACAACATGTACAGACAAGAGTAATGTTTATTTTTGAAAAAATTACTTGCATTTTTTTTCAATCAACCCCACTGAGCTTGCAACCTTTGATATTTTCCCTGACCAAATAAAATGATCGGCATGGGCCACGTGTGTCCAAGCATCTTTTACTGTTGAGTTAGCAATGGATTACATGACTTCTGAGATGCATTTTTCAATAAAAGTAAAATAGGATAATTCTGTCGACATGTGCACATCCCTGTAACGACAGCAGTAGTCAGGTAAATGTTTTTATCATTGCGTTTGACGCGTTTTCTCGACCTGCATGGGTGTTTGATGTACATGTATGTATTCCGTGTTAGTTTATTTTCTATATTGCAGCAAATGCATTCAAAATAATTTAATTCTCGGTATAGTTCTATTTTTTGTTGAATTTTTACTTTTCAAACATGTATTTGGTCAGTTTATGGACTTCTAAAAACTTTGTTATCGGAGATGTGTACATGTCGACAGTCAGGCTAGAAAATCACTCAAGTGAAGCAATCGTACAAGGCTATATTTAGCAGGTACTGGTGACCAAAAATTTTCAATTAAATATGGCAGAATCGAAGAAATATGGCGGACAAAGGCGTACAGGAATGTAGTAAGTCGTACAAAGATGAAAAATGATGGCTTTTTAAGAGTTCATGTCAGCTTTAAGGACTTTCGTATCTCTCTTCTGAGTTTTAATTGAAAAGATATTCCTTTGGGTGTCTTTAATTTTGGCCCTTTGATCATAACTTTCAATTTGACATACATTTAAAGGTTTTTATTCTTTGATAATAAGATTTTATATTCTATAGGGGTATTTTTTGTGACGAGAGGTTTCTTTTAGGAGCTTGCACTTTGATTTTAAGAATCAAAAACTTTCGCCATTAGTTGTCATATGGGGGCATCAGTATTTTACACGATCTTTTTGTTTTCATTATTTTATAATATTTTTAATATCTTAATATATTTAACTTGAATCGGATGAGACGTAAATGATATTGATTTCATTTTTCAGTTTTTAACCTTTTCAATTTACATTCATAGGTTACATTAGAATTTCTTTGTGCTCAGTCTAGGGGAGGAAAGATTGTTTATCCTCACGAAGCAAGACAGTTTGCAAAATACTCTGAAAATTTGGTAATTTTTGAGAAAAAAAACCAAATACCTTATTAACTTTTTTTGCAGTAAATCCCACCCTTTATAGGTTTTATGGTGTTAATTTATGGACATTTTGTATATAAGTTTTTACGGATAATGTTTTTTGTTTAAAGACTAAGCATGTATATTCAAACTGAAGTGTAATACATGTTTATGATACACAAAAATAAAGCACTGGATTATCTCACTATTTTATTTAGAAAATTTCTTCCATGCTATCATATACGATGAAAAATGATGGTTTTGACTGCGAAATGATTATGACATTACTGACCTGCAAACTACCAGGAAGACAGTTTACAGAAGATGATAAGGTAAAAAGGAAATTTAAGAAAAACTTATATAACTTATATACATGTAAGCATGTTTTATAAATAAGACCAAAAATGAACAAACTTATTAGTATCCCTTATTCATCGTTGCTCCTCTTGAAACGAAACCAACACCATTTGGATACCTATAATACTTACTCGATATTTTATTATTTAGAAAGATATATTTGAAATCTGCTCAAAGAAGTCACTCTATGTTTCAATGGAAGAAATAGAAGCAGAACACGAAGCTGAAATGGATTACATATATCAAGAGGAAGATCCAAATATGCCGCCTTTGGGATCTAGGGTCAAACGTGGACCTGATTGGGTCTGGGATAACCAGGATAATAATGGACCTGGAACTGTGATAGGGCATGATAAGGGTATTTCACTTAATATAATAAAAGATGTTTTAGTATTAAAAACTTTAATGGAAAATATATATCTTTTTAGAGTTAAAATATTGTATTCCAAATGGGATCTTCAATTGCTTACAGAAATCTAAGAGAGGTTCGTCTTCTCTGTTTTCACTGACAACAACTGACGGTTGTTCATTGGGTACAACTTTGCTCCATGATTAGAAATTTCATTTAAACTTTGCGCGCGACTGATCTACGTCCATAAAAAGAGGAAACATTGGTTTCTTGGCCAAGATTTGGCAATTGAATACCGCGGTCACGGTCAGCATTCGTTCCTCACTGGACACTGCTCAATGATACTGAGAACCGAGTAAAGGTCTAAATTTGATGAATATCACTGAAAATGGTTAATTCTTTATTTTAAGCGGTCGTTAAACAATATTTTTATACCATTAGCATTAAACTAACAGGTGTTATACAAGGTTTTCCGTATACCTGTACCCATATTTATTGCAGGTGCAATCTTGCACTTCAATCATATTTTTAAAAAAATTCAAAACATATTGAAGCATTTTGAATCATAAAAATTTCAGAGAATAAAATTATTTCACCATTCAAAAGATGATTTGCTTAATCGGTGCAACTGTACTAAAGACTCATTACTTAATCACTGTTATTAAAATGAGGTTAATCACATAAAAAATATGAACAGATTTGATATCGTTTAAAACAGATAAGAACACAGTAAAATAAATAAAAAGTTTGTCCATTAGTGGTAATAATTTGTTTTTCGATAAACAAACTTATGATAAAAGAATATCAGCAGTCTCATCTTTAAGATCAACATTTACTAAGTTCTATATGGTCGATACACACTGACTTTTTCAGTGAATACAATTTAATTAAGGTCAAGATTTCGTAATGAAAGAAGCCTACAGGAATTCAAATTTGATAGAGATAAATTCCTTTGATGCTTAGTAAAGATAGTCAAATAAGGAGCATGGTGGCATAATTTGTATAATACCCAAAACATCCATTTAAAAAATATTTGAATGCAAAGTTCATGGTCTTTAGACTGTTTTCGTCCGGTATTTGGGTCAGTTACTGTGAAATGTAATACATTGAATAACAATTGTTTTATATTCAATAACAACAATTATCAATACCATTAATCTCATTTAGAAAAATTATTGATTAAATTACAATTACTTTGTATATTACTTTGCATATTCTCCGTTGTGAGCGTAGCAATATGATAGTATTATTATCTTGAGCAATACAACTTATTGGCAAATAAGTTGATGACATAAGGGTTTGAATCCCTCATTTAGAGTCAACAAGGCTCATATCCTATACTGGATACAATGCCTAAGCCTTTTCTTGTAAAAACAATCTGCTCTTACAACGCGAATTAGGTTTTTTTGTTTTAAAAGCTCGTCACTTTCATATTGAAGTTAACACGATTTTCTCGTTTTACACTGCCTTACAAAGGGCACACTGTGTATATGACAGATAAACACAGTTCGCTTACCTCTCGTGATATCATGTTTCACCGCTGCTGTTTTCAAAGATCCAAAGATATTTTTAATCGATTTTGAGCATGATTACTAACTGGTTGTTTAAATCTCATTTTGTGCATTATGTTTATATTAGCCTTTCAAAACTAAACTTGATTCTGTCATTTTTAAATTGAGTTTTCAAAGATTTGACTTTAAAATTTGCATTCTCTTTCAGATAAATTTGTACACGTAGAATGGGATACTGGTTCGGTATGTCCTTACATATACACATCTAAAACAACTGTGAGAAACAGTAGATATGATGTTATAGTTTGCAGTGAACCTAGAATTACGAAAAAAGGCAAAATTGCCACAGACTGTCTTGTGAAAAGAGGTAAATAAATATTAAGCATGTCCAGTGGCTTACAATTAATATATTAAGCAAAATACTTACAAGTGCATTACTACATATATATTTTCTTTACTTCAGGCCAAGACTGGGAAGTTGGAGACAAGGATGATGGGGACAGAAGTATTGGATCAGTTTACAGATGTAAAAGAAATGGAATTGTTCATGTGCGTTTTCCAATATTTTCAATCAAAAGCTTGTGATATAATGTTGAAAATTAGCAATTGAACAAATCCGTCAAATATTTATTGAACTAAAAGTTAATGATCAAAGAATTTATGGCATTTTCTGATGAGCTTAATATGAAAATTCATATCTTCTCAGAAACTTTAAATCCCCTCAGGGAATGATATCGAATGACGAAATTAGCATCCGTGTGATTCAAAATCGACAAGATCCTCTAATTGCCTTCTTTTTTTACAGGTGAGATGGCAAAACGGGCAAAAAACTGAAAGCAGATTTGGATATCGTGGGAAATATGATTTACAGATTTGTTGAATATCATTGTCCTAGCTGATACAACTTTGCTTCCAGCGT